>NC_056737.1:920839033-920924033 GCF_019279795.1 Protopterus annectens | reverse complement strand
ACTTTACTTGCGGTTAATCACAGTCTCTTTAATTGATGGCAGGTGTGTACCCAAGAAGACTGAATGTTGTAATTAAATCAAAAGGTGCTTCAACAAAGTATAGTTCAAGGGTGTGCACACATTCAACCAGCTTATTGTACATTTTTTTATTTTTTATATTTTTCCCCTTAACAGATTTGTTTGTTTTTCAGTTGAACTGTACAGGTTATAGGTTACATTAAAGGTGGGAAAGATTTTGAAATGATTTATTGTGGTCTCATTTTTTTTTATATCTCAAAAAACCTGGCATTTTAACAGGGATGTGTACACTTTTTATATCCACTGCATATATATATATATATATATATATATATATATATATATATATGTGTATATATATATATATATATATATATATATATATATATATATATATATATATATATGGGTCTACCTGAGATGGTCGACAAGCCATTTGATCGACTCTCATTCAGTCGACAATTCATTTGGTCGACAAGCATGTTATGTGGGGGGCTGTGCCCCCCACCCCCCCTCCTAACTATATATATCAACTCCAGGGTCGCACAACATTGGGGAGGGGGGCAAATCTGCCTGTCGACCAAATGAATTGTCGACCAAATGAGAGTCGATCAAATGGCTTGTCGACCATCTCAGGTAGACCTATATATATATATATATATATATATATATATATATATATATATATATATATATATATATATATATATATATATATATAAAAACACAACAGCATAACTACTTATCCCCTACTCCTCTAAAAAATAACCACTGTACATGTGTCTGATGGCTTAATGTGTTCCAACATGCTGATCTTAAACAGTACAATGCCTCCAGAGAAGCTATAGTGACCTTCTGTGCATACCTCTGAGATTTGCAGGTGGGGTAAAGAAATAATGACCACACTGTCCACTGCCCATACACAAGCTAAGAGGGTTGACTGTAAGAAAAACAAACAGTAATGATCATACCATCCTTAGCTCCTGACAAGCTAGAGAAGCCTTCTGTGCACATCTGTAAGCAGGGCTGGTTTTAGGCTAGATAAGGCTGCAGCACTGTGCATGTCCACAGATAAAAGGCTGTGATATCACTATTTTTGATACCGAAACACTGACATTGTCCCGGATAGTCAAGTATATCAAAAGATACATAAATAGACGTGTGCACGTGCACACACACACACACACACACACACACACACACACACACACACACACACACACACACACACACTTACCTACAGGCAAACAGGAGGAACAGCAATTCACCTCCATCATGGAGTATTAGAGGAAACCACAGCACATGGATAAAACCACAAGCAGACAGGAGGATATGCAGACTCCCCACAGACGAAGTCACAGTCAGTGATGTGTAGTTTAACAGGACACGTCTACGTGCTACACCACTGATAATGTCCAGTTACCTTCCCATGCATCTTCTTCTGCCACACCACCAAAGATAGCCACTTACAGTGTGCAATGTTAATATTCATTCTGGACAGTGAAACAAATCATGGCCAACTTGTTACATATAAATACACCGCAATCCCCTAACGCACATACACAAAAAAGAAGTTATGTACTCACCATAACATTCCATCTGAGTAGTTATACTTCATTTTTCTGCAACCTGTGGGTATACGGATCCTTATCAGATCCGAGCCGGCAACTTTTTTTCTAGCATCTGCTCTAAGCTCCGAGCTCCTCCCCTTACCCATAATTCCCTACCATCTCCCATCTTCCCTCAGATCGAGTTTTCTGCAACTAACAATATATATGCAACTCAACCCAATAAACCAACCCTGACAACAGGATAAGGTCCGGGGGACGGAGGGAGGGAATGTTGCAGAAAAATGAAGTATAATTACTCAGATGGAACGTTATGGTGAGTACATAACTTCTTTATCTGAAGTAGTTAACTTCATTTTATCTGCAACCTGTGGGACAGAGTCCCCAGCTACTCCGATCCTGAGAGGCCCTTATGGAAGGATATTCCTGAGCACCGCAGAGCCAAAGGATGCTCTACCCCTCGAAATCAGATTTAATTTGTAATGGGAAATGAAGGTATGTGAATTGGCCCATGTCGTTGCTGCACAAATATCGTCCAAAGGTACCCTGGACCAAAAAGCAGCAGAAGTTGCCATGGACCTGGTAGAGTGAGCCTTAACTATACCAGGAGGAGATAAACCTTTTGCTTTGTAGGCATGTGAAATGCAAAGAGTGATCCATCTGGCTAAAGAAACTTTAGAAATAGCTTTTCCCATAAATGCTTTGGAAAAAGAAACAAATAATTGGTCAGTCTTGCGAAAAGACTTTGTTCTATGAAGTTAAAAACAAAGTTGTCTATGAACATCTAACAAATGGAGTTTGTATTCACCTTTATTTTGGAAGTTGGGAAAGAAAATGGGCAGATTAATGGACTGGTTTATGTTTGCTTCAGATGCCACTTTAGGTAAGAAGGAAGGGTTAGTACAGAGGGAGACGCTATCCTTATGGAAGACCAAATACGGAGGCACGGTAGACAGTGCTTGAAGCTCAGAAACTCTCCTAGCCGAAGTGATGGTGACTAGGAAAGATGTCTTCCAGGACAAGAATTTTAAGTCCACCGAAGCTGCGGGTTCGAAAGGAGGGGCCACCAATGCCTGTAAAACAAAAGTAAGGTCCCAAGGAGGTACAGAATCCTTGACAGGGGGCCGTAACAGAGAAGTACCTTTAAGAAAAGCCTTACACAACCTAGAGGAGGCTAAGGCCATGTTGTCTTCACCAACGTGAAAACTGGAAATGGCTGCCAATTGTACTTTCACTGTGGAGGAACTAGCTCCTTCCTGAAAGATACCAGTCCAACACCACTGGAACAGGGGCTGTAAAGGGATCTATTTTTCTCTGTGATGCCCAAATGGAAAAACGCTTCCATTTACTGCAATAAAGTTTCCTAGTGGAGTCTTTAAGAGAGGCAACCAGAATGGATTTTACCTGGGATGAAATACCGGGAGTCCTGGCAATTAACGGAACTGGAGCAACCAAGCTGTTAACTTGAGGCTGCCCAGATCGGGATGACGTGCCCCCAAAGGGTGGGAAATTAGATCCGGGCAGGGATCCAGAACCCACGGGGGTGCTAAGAGATGAGACCAAAGGAATGGGAACCAAACCTGACGAGGCTAGAACGGGACAATGAGGATCACTTTGCACCATAGTCGGCAAGCTTTCTGAAGAAACTTCGGAATGAGAGGTAGAGGTGGATAAGCATACAGAAGCCCGGGGGGCCCAGCATGGACTAGAGCATCTCTGGGGACTTACCCTGGTGAGGGAATCAGAGCAAAGAACTTGCTGCACTTCGCATTGGCAGGAGATGTGAAGAGATTGCAGCAAGGCTGACCCCATGCAAGGAAAATCTCCTCCGCTACTGACTGTTTCAGAGACCACTCGTAAGGCATCAGAATGGCCCGACAAAATCTGTCCGCTAAAATGTTGGAGCGCCCCGGGATGTGCATTGCTATCAGAAACCGGCCGGTGGAAATCGCCCATTCCCACACTCTCATGGCCTCGCAACATAGAGGGTAGGATCTGGTTCCCCCCTGTTTGTTGATATACCAGACGACCGACACATCTGACTGAATTTCAATCAATCCGAGAGGGAGGACTGTGTGAAAGGCTTCCAACGCTAAAAGCACTGCCCTCATCTCTAGAACATTTATGTGCAAACTGGTCTCTGCGTGGGACCATGTGCCTTGGACTGTCCTTCCTGAACAGTGTCCCCCCCCACCCAAGTTGGGAGGCGTCCGTGGTCACTATGGTTTGGACTGGAGGTGACGCAAAGGGGCGTCCTTTTGATATCTCCAGTGAAGTTAACCAGGTGATTGATCTTGATCAGAAATTCCATGGGCAGGTCTAGCCAAGACCACTGAACAGCCAGAGTCCATTGAAGAACCCGCATGTGAAGGCGCGCATAAGGGAGAATAGATATGGAGGCGGCCATGAAGCCCAGAGCCCGGAGAACCTTGCTCGCCTTTGAAGACTTGGAGTTCGCAATCTCAGCAATGTGGCACCTGAGATGTAGAATCCTGTTTGGAGTCAGGAATACCTTCACCTGCAAAGTGTCTAACCGTGTCCCAATGAAGTCTAGAACTTGTACTGGTTGCAAATGGGATTTGTGAACACTGACTGTAATTCCCAGGTGCTCTGCTAACCGAATGAAATAATCTCGGCCAGACACAAGTGATGCTTGTTGGGTGCAGCGAAGAGCCAGGCGTCCAGGTATGGAAACACCTGAATACCCTGAAGCCTCAGGTGAGCCGCTACAACTGCCATTACCTTGGTGAACACCCTGGGGGCTGTGGTGAGACCAAAGGGTAGGGCTCTGAACTGAAAATGACTGGCTCCCAGCCGGAAGCGCAGAAACCTCATGGAGCTTCTGTGCATTTTGATGTGGTAGTAAGCATCCTGAAGGTCTAACGAGCACATCCAATAGCACTCTCAGAGATAAGGTAGAATGGACTGTAGGGTGACCATCCGGAATTTCTGTTTGGCTACCAACAGGTTTAATGTTGACAGGTCTAGAATGGGCCTGAGGTCCCCCGTCTTTTTTTGGCACCAAAAAGAACGTTGAGTAGACGCCTAATCTGGACTGATCGGGGGGGGGGAGGCCATTTCGATGGCTCGTTTGAGAAGCAGCTTTAAAACCTCTAGAGCTGCGGCCTCCCTGTGAGCGGCTGGAAACATCCAGGAGGTGTTTTGTAATATTTGGAGGGGCACCAAAAGGAACAGAGTAACCTCTGGATATTATCTGTAGAACCCAGCGATCTGTCGTAATGGACTCCCATGCCGCTGGGTGTAAGGACAATCATCCCCCGACTGCCTCCAGAGTAGGACAGTCGGGCAACCCCTCAGGGCTGCTGACTGGGTCTATCAGAGAACGGTTCCCTAGACCCGAAATTCCTGGGACCCCCTCTACCTCTGGGTCGGTGTCGATCCTGTCCTCCTCTGCCTCTGGGGGAATAGCTGTCCTGAGAATCCCGGGAAAACTGAGATTTTTGGAACCATATCTTCTTCTGCCCTCTTTGATTCCTACAGAAGGACCGCTGAGGGTTAGAGAAGCGGACTCCGACGGCAGAAAAAGTCTTCCCGTCCTTTTCGCTCTGGACAAGTATGTCACGTACTGTCTTTCCAAAAAGGGAAGAACCATCGTAGGGTGCGTTGCTAAACGACGCCTTGAAAGGGTCCGCGAACTGACACAATCTGAGCCAGGCATGACACCTCATGGCTATGCCTGTCCCAGCCGCCCTAGCTGCTCCTTCCATGGCATGGGAAAGTAGCCGCATAGATCTGTTTGAGATTGACTTCAGAGTAGACATTTTCACCGCAAACAGCTGTCTGTCCTGCGGCGATAAAGACTCTGGGGCGACTCAGCGAATTTCCGAAGCAAGGTCTCGCTGAAGCCAAATCACATGTGCCAAATAATTCAGCGCACGGATAGAAGAAGTCGCTGAGGAGTATACGCGCTTCCCAAACCTATCCACCGACCTGAACTCCTTGTCTGGAGGGTGGACTAAGGAACTCTCCTGTGCTAGTTCCTTCTTTGTGGCTGCTGTGACCAACATAGCATCAACTGGGGTTCCTTTCAACCAGGGTTGTCTATCAGAAGGGGGAGATAAAACCTTGTTAGGGCATTAGGGGATGGGCTCTACGGTGTCGGGCTCCTTCCATGCCCCCGTGATGATGAGGTCCACCAAGGGGTCTGCTGGTGGGGACACCCAGGAAGTAGATGGGCCCGTGCCAAAGGCCTCCAGAAACACTGACTCATCCCCAGAAGGTTTTGGGGCTGACCAACCTCCCCTCTGGTGGAGGATCTCCATAATTTCTCTGAAGGAGACGTCTTCGGGAGGTGACCTGGGGGAATCTTCTCCTTCATCTAAGTCAGTGTCAGCAGTGAGGGACTCGGGGGAGTCCAAGTGCCTCCTTTTTGCACTTGCGCTTACGGTGACCCTCTTCAGTGGGACTTTTAGAAGGGGATCCACGAGCCGCAGAGGTTTCCTCAGGGAAAATGAACTGGGGATCCTCTGGCACGGGCTGTCCCTGAGACAGGATGAAGGGAGTCGTTGCCAAATCCAGGGGGGCCGGCGTGGTATTCGAGGGGATGGGCTGGGGTCTCAATCCCTGGAAGAGAACCCTCTCCACCACTTCGAAGGCCGAGGGAAAAGCCCTCCCCGGATTTGAAGCGGGACTGATGCCGAAGACAGGGTAGCCTGAGGTCCGAGGGAATGGATCGGATCTGAAAAAGTCGGAGCCGAAGAATCCGTTCCCCCAGGTCCGACTCCCTGTCCGTGGCTCCGAGAGTCACTCAGATCCGAACAAGTCGGATGAGAGGAACTCAAGGTAACAGCCGGAGTCGAGGTTGGAGGAACCGTCGGCGCTGAGCTACCAGCTCCAAAAAACCTCGGATCCAAAAGCCTCGAAGCTGAAGCACGGATCGGGGAAGGAGAGATGGGGTGGAAAAGAGGCATGGAGGTTGCCCCTCCAGAGGGAGAGGGACCTGGCAAGACTCCCATCTGAATTTGGGTCTGAATAAATCTCCGCATCATCCTGTCCATATCCATGTCCGATAGGCTCTGAGTTGACCTTGAAGAGGCCACCGACTTGGATCTGGCTGGTCTGCACAGTGGGGAGGAGGGCCTCGGGTCCGAATGTTCCAACGGCTCCGGTGAGAAACGAGGAGACTGGAGCCGTGGAGAAACAGGCCTGATGGTCTTAGATGGGGGGCTGAGAAAGAGCTCCCTGTCTGGGGACCTCTTACGATGCCTGTCCTTCTCTTTTTCCCTTTCTTCTCTGCGCCTTTCCTTTTCCTTCTCTTTTTCTTTTCCTTATCTTTGTCAGACTCGCTGACTGAAGATCTGTCCTTTGAAGACCCATCGCCAGACGAACAGGGAGGTTGAGTCCCTGTCTGGGTGGAAGGTGGTACACTAGCGACCAAGGCCGAGGCAGATTCCAGCAAGGCAGCAGGGAGAAGGCCTTTGGCAACTAGCTTGGCCTTACGATGCCTAAGGGCCCTAGGGTTGAAACCTGAACAGAGAGCACATTGAGTGGACAAATGTGCCACTCCTAAGCATATCACACACAGAGTGTGACCATTGGCCAGGGAAAACTTATGGCCACACTCTGTACAATTTAGGCTTTGGCTGGTCAGCCATAGTACTGCACTCCAAGGTACAAGCACTACCTTTACAAAAACCACACACACACAGGTAGGGGAAGGGCAGGCCTAACTACTACTCTATACAAAAAACTTTTTTTTTTTTTTACACCAATGACCAAACACGATACTACAGAAGGGGAGGAAGGGAAATCCTAGTCAAGCACACCTAGATATCAGCAAAAAAATTCTACTTACTATCCCTGAGCTCAGAGCAAAGGAGACCATGATGCACACTACTGGCACGGCAAATGAGATCTGAGGGAAGATAGGAGATGGTAGGGCATTATGGGTAAGGAGAGGAGCTCGGAGCTTGGAGCAGATGCTAGAAAAAAAGTTGCCAGCTTGGATCCGATACGGATCCGTATACCCACAGGTTGCAGATAAAATGAAGTTAACTACTTCAGATTGTAGACCATAGCAATACTAGTTTTACAATGATTTCATCAAACACAGTACACTATGACATTACTCCTGCCACTCCGAATGAGTGACTGCAGTTTAACAGTGATCAAAACACAACAGACATAAGTCACTTGTATCAGATGGCCCCTGTACCCATTAATTACAGCCATTTTACTGACCATGTATATCTCAGACATACAATCGTAATTAAAAAAAATAATAATAATAATATTCTCAATAGGAAAGCATTCCTTCTTAATGCACACTTGGTTTGTGAAGCCAGATTACCTGCTGTATAAAAATGAGAAAATGAAAAGATAGTTTTATTAACAGACAGCTGCCATACCCACCCACATATTCAAACTGAGCAGATAAGTTACTTTTATCAACTACAGATGGTCCCCACACCCACCCAGCAGTTACAGCCACTTCTGTATCTCAGCTTTGCTACATAAAAACTGTAACAACACATTAAAGTACTCTAAGATGCTTCAGTGTGTGTGTGCGTGTGTGCGTGTGTGCGTGTGTGCGTGTGTGTGTGTGTGTGTGTGTGTGTGTGTGTGTGTGTGTGTGTGTGTGTGTGTCGGGCACACATTTGCACATTTTGAGACAGACTGAGGCACTATCCAAGATCAGTCTGTCTGTCTTGTTTCCAATGAGTACCAGAATAGGCTTTGACTCTCCTAAGATATTAAACTGGAAAAGTCACAGAGCATCAAAACATAAACACACTGTAGTATTGGACTGATCATGACTTTCCCTTCCTTTGACTCGATTTGCACACATTCTGTTAAAGAGGCTTCATCTCTACTTTACTTATTTTAAAGTTTCTTCCAACCTTGTTATTTATTTACTTTTTTTAATTAAGTTATTTTGTAGGTATTACACATTTTAATAATGTTGTCTGTATGGGCAAAACCACATTAAAGAAAAAAGATAAGAACCAGGAACAAAAGCACCAGATAATTCATTTATACTTAAACAGATGGCAGATCTGCAGACTGACGATTAACTAATATGAATGTTCTCTGAAAAATCATGACTACAAAGTTCCACTTTAACTGAAAATATCATTTCACTTCAGTAGCAACTTACACACATCTTTACACTTAGCAGTTTCAACAAAGCCAAGTATTAAAGGTACTGGCATCCTGGAGAGGTATCACATTCATGGAACAATGAAATGGTAATTATCATGATAGGCACTTATTTACTATTTTCTAACTTCAAGCTTAGTGTGTCTTCTTATTCATCCCATTCACAACTTTCACACTGATAGACAGAAGCAAAAGAATTGAGTTAGGATACGATGTCAGCTCTACAGACAGTAAAGTGCAGCCAACTTAAAGAGAAGGGAAAGTTAGTCCGACCAAGGTCGAAAATAAAAAAGGTTACAAAAGTGTTGGGAATAGCTAGCCTAATTTGCTGCATATTATGTGACCCCCCCCCCCCACCTCCCCAAAATGGCATATTGTTCTGGATACATTGCAAAAATGCAGGCCTTTTTTTTTGGAAGAAGCACAGCTCCAATGTCTGCAGATGATCATGGGTAAATATTCAAAGGGAAGGGATACTGCTGCCTTTATTGGACAATTTCACCTGTGTTATGAGAGAAAGCAGATTTCAATTATGAACTCATTTTAATTCACAGGTGAGGCAGGTGTGGATGAGTAAAAGTCTCAGCTGAATAAACCTGCGCATTAGGATCAGCCAAGAGCAGCCTAACTGCTCTTAGGCACAAACGCCATCTTAATAAATTAGGTACTGCACACGGTGTTTTTGCTATAACTGTAAAACACACCACAACATTTTAAGCAAGGCAAGTTTAGCCTTGATCCACTGCTGCATGCTGGTTAGAACAGTATTGCTTAGCAACCTTTTCCTTTTTTTCTTTGTTTCAATAGTATATTGCTTTCTTGCCAGTACAACATGAAAAGTTGTATGCATAGTTTGGTAATGACCGCTGATAAGTCCCATATCCTAATTAGGTACTGCAGCCAGGAGCACATAAGTGAGTCTACACCTACTGCACTGCCTCCCTTTACTGTGACCTCAAGTAAGTCAGTTCTAGTTCCAGATACTGATTTGGGGCCACATTCCATGGCCCTGTTCTCTGCAGTACTTACCCTCAGTACTCTGGTAAGCAGGCACTAAAGCCATTTTGTGTTTCCTGATCTGGTCTCCTTAGAGCTGGCGTGACAAATAACAACACAGTCAAAAGCTTGTGGTGTTAGAAGAGCAGTTACATAGTACTGCCACATCCACTATGCAAGGACATATGGACAAACAGTTTGCAGATATACTCTCCTCGAACAAGCAATTACACATCCTTTCCTTATGCATTTCAGACTGGTCACATTTCCATATGAACCACAAAATTAAAGGAAATCAGACTAATCTAAGGTTTTTTATAATGCTTCTCTGACCAATGTTGCACCTCTCACTTTCCTCGGTATAAGTCTGACTGAATCACTCAGTAGTTCTAAATACTGCCCGCATATCCCATTTCCGAGTTCTCAGTTTTAATTAAAATGGCATTTCCTGAAATGTGTGAAAGGCATGTTAAAACTTTAAACAGGTCCTTCCATAAGCTCATTTTGGACATTTCAGACACATAATTTTGCAATAACTATGGCTTCACTAACTCATCTTTATATGGTGAGTGCCTAGGTTAAAATACGGTTCTCAACTAACCCATGTCCCTGTTCAGTTAGTTTCTGGCCTTTACAAGAATGACAGGTAAGCAGATTTCCCGAAACCTGTACAGTTAACTATTACTAACAACATCAAAATAATGTTACAGAATAAAAATGTTTTACAGCATCTTAAATGTTCTTAGTGCTAAAATCTATGATTATTAACAGATGAAGACCCCATGTAAAAGTTATTCTGCAATGACACAGAAACAGTTTTCACTTTGAAAAAAAAGTCAGGTATGTCCCAGGACACTTGTTTTCAGCTATAAACCAGTGTGGTTAGATTTTTTCTAGCCTACTTTTTTTTTACTTCAGAACGACAACAGAAACACCAAGTGAGTCCAGTGCAATTTAAATTTGTCAGATGGTTTTGCTACAGGGGTCTAGATAATGCAGATGGGTTTGGTTTGTTCATACTGGTACTAATCCCTATGGAACTTCTGGCTCATAATATTAATGCTTTAGGTCATTTGCAGATAACACGTACTCTATATTACACTCCGGAATTAGAGTAATTCAGAGACAGTTTTATCTCATACTAGCTGGACAATAGGATCAGAAGACATACTAAGGGACTTCATACACCTACTGTAAGAACTGACTGGAAATCATTTTGACACAAATCCCTGCAAGCTGTGTGCTGCTTATTCCTATTCTCCCATTTACATATTAATGTCAGTGAACACTTAAGCAGGCAGTAATGCTGACTGCCATCACCTTACCTGGGAATGCATTGACATCAATGACTGCATGCTGACCCGTTTGATTGTTTATAATTATGTCGATTCCAAATAAAGAGATACCAAGGGCTTGGCGCAGAGCTTTAGAGAGTTCCCGGATTACATCATCATTTGGTCGCTCAAACAAGCCTTCTATTTTGTCAAGCTAAATAAAACAAACTTGGATTAGATATTTATATTTGATGCCAGCAAGTTACACCAACTTATATAGCAATGCATACACTCGGAATATACACCAAGTTGTTCAAAATAGTTAATTATGACATTCAAAAATACAAATTTTTACCCCACCACACCACAGTAAGGTAAAAATGGTAAATAAAGGGCTAACAGACAACTTCCGAAAAAAGTCCTCTTACAGCCAAAACTTCAAAAAATATACAATGAAAAGACAAAGACAGTAATGAAAAGCTGCAACTCTTATAGTTCTATAACCCTGATCATAGCTGGTGGGGAAAGAAAGAATAAGCAACTAACAAAGCACCTCACATAAAACAAGATGTCAGCTCAGTTACGTTTTCAAATGCTAGTCTGATGGGGGACCGGGATGGGGAAATGGGGGAGTGGGTTTGGCATATACACAAGATACAAGGTTTGATTCTGACCTTGAGTTATTGGCTAGACTCAAAATGGCCCTTCAAGGCAGTTAGCATAGCACTGATCTATGAACCTATGAGACAGTGGTAAAATGAAGTACAGCTTTGCCATTAACTGTATAAGTTGCATTATGATGTCTTCAAATGACTCTTCCAACATACACTTTTAATCCCCCCCACCCCCCCAAGCCCAAACTTACCTTAATGTGAAATTCTGGTGTCAGCTGGCAGCTCTCATCACTGCACAAGTTAGCTCACTTATGTGCATTTCAATACTCCCGATTTTCACTTGAACCTGTTGTTGGAAGTTCAAGGCAGTTCCAATCATAGTACAGTGTGTGAAACTAACCATTCTCAGACATGGTAATCAACAAGAGGGCATCATCTTGACGTAAATCTTGTGTAAAAACCATCTAATTCTAAATCAAGGACAAACTACAATATCCTGAAGATGTTTCAGAGTGAATCACCTTACATCCTCATAACAGAAAATGTTCCCTGAGTCAATACTCAGTTACCAAAGTTACTTAACACCAGGGTCCATTTTAATTCAGTTAATTACTTAAAGGCACAAACTTCATTTTAATGATGTCCAATCATTACACACCAAAAGAATCAGTAACAGACATACAATATACACTCATCCTCAAAGTCACACATAACTATGTGTGCACATTTGTTTGATGTGAGTTTGAGGTGTGTTTGTGTGTGTGTATCTATATATATATATATATATATATATATATATATATATATATACACACACACACACACACATACACATTTATCTCTCTCTCTCTCTCTCTCTCTCTATATATATATATATATATATATTTATGGGAGCCACTAATTAAGTTGACTGTCGCTAAAGTCAACAAGTCAACATCTGTTTGTTTGACACAATTTGGTTGACTAAACACATGGCTGACAGGTGTGCAAGATCACTACATTACTGGGGATGTGGAATATACCCTTTTCCCAATATTGTGCAATCTTGGAGTTAGAATATAAAATTTAAAATTAGCAGGGGTGGAGGGGTGAACCTCTCCATAACAGGGGGATGCAGTGGGGTTTACCCCTGACAAAAAGCAATGTTTTTAACTTTTTATTTACTGTTTTTCACTTAAATGCTCCATGGTTATTCCTTAGCACATGCATATTGACATGCCAATGTTTTGTTGTTAACCTTATGTTGTTGACTTTAGTGATGTTAACATTTGGGTATTTTGATTATATTTAATAAACAAATATGTGTGTGTGTGTGTGTGTGTGTTAGTATGTGCCCTGCGATGGACAGCCATCTATTCAGGACAGCTTTGTTCTCTGCCTTACTCTCACTAAATTGTGTTTGGACAAGTTCTACCCCTACCCTGTACACGGAATAGGATAAAGCAGGTATTGAGGAATGAATGACTATATGTTACAAAATAACATGTTTTGATAAAGAAAAAAATATGTATTAACTGAATCCCCTGCAAGGGGAAAACCTCAGTGGTACACTGATCTCTGAATTGGAAAGGTTTATATGATGTGGAAACCTTCCAAGATAGTTTCCATATGGCACTAAGTCCTTTTGAATCCCAGGGCCTCTCTTTTCTCAAAAGGGCCTAGACTGGTCTCAGGTATGCAAACCAATCAGAGTTAACCACTACATTTTCTAAATATCGTCACTACAGTAGCATCAGTATATGCACTAAGCAGGCAAGTTTTAATAAACCCCAATGAAATCAGTGTAGCACCTGCAGGTGAACAACGTTTAAGCCATTCACTTCATCACATTACAGAAAAGCCAAGAAGTCACAAGCTAACATCACACTGCTAATTTTCCAAAACTTTACATCATATTGATGAGTATTAAAAGGTTCATCTGCACCGTAGTTCAACTATCAAACAGCATATCTTCTACCCTTCAACTGTAAAGCAATAACCCGATCCTCAGTCTTCTCAGCTGTTTGTTTATGTTCTTCTACTGTTCAAGTTAAAAAGTAAAAACAGCAAACATTTTCTTCTTTGTGTGCATCACAGTTTTGAAAGTATCACCAAATCAAGCTTCACTCACCACAGTAAATTACACTTTCTAACGAACTGTGCAAGAACAACAGAGTCAAACTTAACCCCATGTTAAAAACATATTTCAGTCTTGCATGTCATCTACTTCCGGAAGAAAGATAGTAGCTCTTAACTTAAAAGAACATATAAAAGATGTCAATTTCTGCTCAGTAGGACTTGCAACTTGTCCTGTCAAACGAAGTGAACACAGGCCCAATTAAAGGAGACACACCCTCAAATCTAAGCTACGTTCTTCATGCCAAACAGGTTATCAGCACAAACACACTTCCCACACTAAATATGAATATGACACATACACCCACATATGTGGAGATACTTACTAGTAACTTACCAAAAGATCAGAGGCCTCCCAAACAGAAACAACTTACACACATAGCAATGCAAAAAACAACCAAAACACATAACACACACATCAGTGTCTCAACAAATAAGTCCATAAGGCGCAACACCACAAAACCTAATGTCATAGGTGACTCCGTTGTGAGAGACATGGATATTCCCCTCACCAGGCTAGATAAGGAGTGGGTTACAGTTAGCTGCCTGTCAGGTGCCAGGATCTGTCAAGTCACTCAACCACAAGTACTGTCATAGTCTATGTGGGGATGAATGACTTGAGATACCTCACTGGACTATATGAAGAGAGACATGACTGAGCTCTCAGATAATGTGTCACAGGCAAGTATAAGTCTAGCCTTAAGCAGCATTTTACCTTCTCCAAGGATGATGCCGCAATACAAATACAAAATGATTGAGTTTAACAATTGGCATAACTTCTGGTGTCAGTCCAAGGGGATTCACTATCCATCATCCTGGGAAGACATGGTCAACATGCCATTCTGCTTTGCCAGAAATGGTCTGCACCTGCCTCCTCTAGGCTTTCAGATACTGGCAAAGGCATTAGCCACCCATACTGTGCCTTGTCTGGGCAGTGTCAAAATAACCAACCAGCCAGCATAACAAAATCCTGTCTAGAAAAACTCAACATACTGCTGCTTAATGCTAGTAGTCTAAACAAGAAACTGTACTCCCTGGAAGCACTCCTTACTTTGGAAGATGTTGACATCTGTGCAGTCACCAAGACATGGTTCAAAGGCACGGAAGGCATCCCAGCCGTGCAGGGCTACAATGCCTTCCACATGTTCAGACCACAAACTGAGCATGAAAGAAGCAAAGGAGGAGGTGTATCCATCTTCATTAAAAATAAGTACACCTCTAGACTAGTCAAACAGTACGACTTTCCCGAGCTACTGCACGTCCAATTAACTATAGGCAAAACACCCTACCACATCATAGCTAGCTATAGGTCCCCCACCATGAAAAAGGAAAAGCATACCGCATACCTGAACTTACTGGAGTCAGTTGCCATACAGCCCAGCACCTTACTCATGGATGATTTTAATTATCCTACCATCGACTGGGAAACATACACAACCATTAACATGCTGGCTCACAATTTCTTGAACTTTGTCAATGCAAATGCTCTGGGACAGCTAGTCCGCAAACCCACAACAGGCTCAAATGTCCTGGACACAGTACTCACTAACATGGGACAGCAATCCCCCCCCCACTGTGTGATGTTCTCCCTGGTAGGATCAGACCATAAATCAGTGTTGTTTGATGTAATTATAAGACCAAATACACCATCAAGCTCAAAAATGCTTAAGAATTTTTCAAAGATAAATTACTTCCTACTAAGTGAAGGTGTAAGAAGTTTCAAAGCCCCCTTGAACACAGATAATCCAGACTCCTATGCAGATGTGTACACCAATACCCTGTACAACCACTTAACCAGTTGTATAGAATTGGCTGGTTTTAGGTTCATAGGTTGGTACTAGGCTATCGACCCTAGGGCCTGTACAAGCCTAGCCATAACAATTCCCTGGCTATTACTTCCCACAATATTTACTTTTTTACTATTTAACTAGGTCTAGCCAAAAAACAAAAACAAAACAAGCTATCCTAGTGGACCTCTAGTACAAACAGGCTATACCAATAAGAAAAAGAAACTAATGTCCAAGAACAAGAGGGAACTGGCTCAGCAGAGGAAGAAACCCTCTCTAGCTTAGACAAACAAATTAGGGATCTTATCAAGCCCTCCAAAGCTAATTACAAAGTAAAAATAGCCTCCTTAGCTATGGATAATTACAAGGCATTCTTTAACTACATCTGAAATCTAAAAGGGAATCCCCAGCTATGTGTTGAACTGGCTCTGGATGGCATCACCTACACTCAACCGAACGTAATAGCCAACCTGCCAGCTGACAGATGTGGAGCAAATTTCACACTCCTGTCCCCTCTAGTCATCTACCAAAGTATACCTGCCACCATTCCTCAGCCTATTATCTTAAGACAGCAGGTCATCTCAGTGGTTTCCAAGGGCAAAAACACAGCATCAGTGGGACCAGACAACATCCCAGGTTGACTTTTAAACAACTTAAAACATGACCTAACAGACTCACTTGGATCCCTGTTTAACCACAGCCTGCAAACTGGCAATGTTCTGGTGGAATGGAGGATAGCAACAGTAATCCTTCTGCACAAAGGAGGACCATCAACTGACCCTAGGAATTATAGGCCTATAAGCATAATTAACCTCATCTGCAATACCATGGAGAGAATCATTATGAACCTTATTGACAAGGACATAAGTAATACAGTTCATACCACCTATCTTGACCTAGCCAAGGCATTTGACACAGTACCCACTATGGCATTATAAAGAAACTCTCCCAACTGGGAATGAGCACCTACATTACCAGATGGAAATAAGATACATAAGGAAAGCTGGTGGTGGAACGCAGGAAGTCCATGAAGTGCTCAAAAGAAAGAAGGAGTGCAGGAAAAAATGGGAGACAGAAAAGACTGACCAGGCTAGGAAGGAATACTGACAAAATGACAACAAAATAAATGCTGTATACAAGAAAACAACAAGCAGGAATACTGGTTGGCTAGGAATAGAGTGGCAATAGCAAAGAATAGGGCATTAGAGGCACTCTACCAACTTCTGGAAAGTGACTCAGTAAGTGGTACAAAGAAACTATCAGGTTGCAAGGCAAAGACAGAAAGATAAAGAAGATAGTCAGACACCCTTCATAAGTGATGCCAACAACAACCTGCATACCAGTCCTGAGGATATCAAAGGCAGATGGAAGGAGTATTTCCAGCAGCTTCTGAATGACGAAAACCCCACAGAAGCTGTACTGCCCTAGAAACAGCCTACGATGAGAGAAGAAGAGGAGCCCACCTTAGAAGTAAGAACAGCACTAAGGAAGGTGAAGTCAGGGAAAGCAGCAGGATCAGATGAGGTCACAACAGATATGATAAAGATGCTGGGTGAGATAGGGAAGAAATGGCTCCTGAAGGTGCTCATAGCAACGTGGAGAGAAAGGCGTATCCCTAATGACTGGAGAATAAGCATACTCGTGCCAGTGTACAAGAACAAAGGGGACATTCACAACTGTGGGCAGCACAGAGGCATCAAACTCCTATGATATTGCATGAAAGTTTTGGACAGGGTGATTGATAAACGGATATGCAGAACAGTGGAATGCAAGATGGCACATGAGCAGTTTTGATTCAGATCAGGATGCAGCACAACTGACCTGATGTTTGCAGTGAGACAGATAGTTGAGAAGAAGCTAGAGATGAGGAAAGAGTCCAACTGGGCATTCCTAGACTTGGAGAAGGCATATGACAAGGTCCCAAGAAAGCTGATCTGGACAGTACTGCGATGGTTCGAAGTCTCAGAAACATTGACAGAATTAGTGCAGGCTATGACTCAAGTGCGAACAGTGTTTGGCCTCACAGAGGGGTTCCCAGTAGGAGTGGGTGTACACCAGGGTTTAGCTCCGAGTCCACTGCTGTTCATACTGGGTGATGACTACATTAGTAAACCGGTTAGAAGGGACAGATCAACAAACTTACTGTATGTAGACGATGTGGCATTACAGGCAGACTCTAAGCAAGAACTTCAGCAAAGGATAGGGGAATGGAATGCAAAACTGAAGGCACATGGGATGAAACTAAGCACAGATAAGACAGTGGTAACAGCAGCAAATTGGGGAAATCCGAAGAAGCTGAGAATTGAGATAGAAGAGAAGATAGTGGAACAGGTAAATAGCTTCAGGTATCTGGGATGGATGGCTGAGGAGAAGGGAAGTCTGAATGAAGAGGTCAAAGCTAGAATCAGAGGGCCTGCAGCCAACTGGCATAGAGTCTATGCCATACAAATGCCAAAGAAGCTGAAAAGTAAAGTGTACAAGACAGTGGTGTGACCAGTACTACTGTATGGTACAGAAACCTGGGCAATAAAGGCAGAGCAGATGAAGAAGCTAGAGGTGATGGAAATGAAGTGCCTGAGAAGGGTGGTAGGATGCACACTATAGGACAGAAAAGAAATAAGGGCATAAGAGCAGAAGGCAAAGTAGATCCAACTGCAGAAAAGATCAAAGAGAACAGCTTACGGTGGTTTAGATACATGTGCAGAAAAGCAAAAGACAATCTGGTGAAGAAGATTTGGGACAGACAGGAAGAAGGTAAGAGGAAACAAGGACATCCAGCACAGAGGTGGATGGATTGTGTGAAAGAAGATCTGCAACAGTCAGGCATGAGTGTTGAAGACGGCAGGTGTGTGGTACTGAATCTAGAGAGATGGCGACAAATAACATGATACTCCAACCCCATGTAGAAAAATGGGAAAAAAAGGGGGCTGATGATGATGATGATGATTACCAGATGGGTAGCCAACTGGCTCACCGACAATGCATACTGTCAAAGTGGGTGACTTCACCTCTAGCAAAAGACCAGTCACCAGTGGTGTTACCACAGGATTCTGTGCTGGGCCCCTTATTTTTCAGAATTTACTTCTCAGAAGAGCAGGCAAACTTGGACGGCCTGTGGCTGACCAGGTTCACTGACAAATGCAAATAGAGAGCGATCATTGAGTCACCCGACAATGTTAATATACTGCAGACAGGGTAACACAGACAAATGCTGGTGTCAAAAAGTACAGTTTTGTACCTACCATAAATGTAGATGTTCGAGGATCCACATTGCTGCAGTCCTAACTATTGGGGTAGTCCGCTGTCCAGTCGGCCCGAATACCAAAGTATATGGCTGACGTCGGTCAGGGCGCATTAGACTGACGTCAGTACGTCAGGGTACTAATGCGCATGACCGACGTCATATCCTCAGTCTTTTCTTGCCCCAGATGTCAGAAGACCCTGAAAAGATAAGGCCAAAACCAAAAACTCCAAATATACCTGCACCAAAAATATGTACAATATATACAAAAATACCAGAATATAACCTCACCTACACAACCACCCCTAAACACAGAGGGGAAGGAGGGAGGGTAAATTGGACTGCAGCAATGTGGATCCTCGAACATCTACATTTATGGTAGGTACAAAACTGTACTATGTTCTTCATTCCACATTGCTGCAGTCCTAACTATTGGGTAGAATCCCAAAGCAGAGGTAAGGGAGGCTGGCAAATCATAAGGAAGCAGGAACTGACAACATGCCTTGCAAAATAGCTGTGGCAAAACCAGCCCTAGACTTAGAGTAGAGAGGAAGGTGATAATGCTTAGAGAAAGTATGCACTGAACTCCAAGTAGCTGCCTCCAAAATATCCTTAGTTGCCACCCCCCTTAGAAATGCTGTTGAAGTGGCAGTAGCCCTAGTGGAATGAGGCCTAATCCCAACTGGAATCTCCTTGCCATGATGGGAATAACAAAATGCAATGCAAAACCCAATCCACCTAGAAATAGTTTGTTTTGACACAGGCTTACCCTGCGAACCCAAAGCAAAAGAAACAAACAACTGCTGAGACTGCCTAAAATCCTTAGTCCTGCTCAAATAATAACGCAACTGCCTGTGTACATCTAAAGTGTGCAAAATCTTTTCCCCTTTATTTTGAGGATCTGCATAAAAAGTAGGCAAATGAATAGTTTGGTTTAAAGCCACACTAGAAACCACCTTAGGCATAAAGGAAGGATTAGTACGTAAAGATACCCTATCCTTATGAAAAATCAAAAAAGGCTCTACCGCCATAAGGGCCTGCAACTCAGAAACCCTTCTTGCAGAAGTAATGGCCAACAAAAAAGCAGTCTTCCATGACAAGTATTTCAATTCAGCAGTAGCCGCAGGCTCAAAAGGTTGTAGAGTAAGTTTCTCCAACACAAAATTGAGATCCCAAGCAGGAGTAGGAGCTCTACGTGGGGTCTTATATTCTTTGCCCTCTAAGAAATTGCTTGAACAAAGGATGCGAAAACAATGGTGGGTCACAATCATAGTGAGCTGAAATTGCTGCAGCATGAATCTTAATGGAAGAGAAAGACAAACCTTTGTCCAATAACTCAGTAAGATATTGAAGAGCCACACTCAAATTAGGCTCAGAAATCTCCAAATTGTTTGCTGCACTCCAAAATAAAAATCTCTTCCATTTTTCTGCGTACACTTTCCTTGTACTAGGTCTTCTGGCTTCCATAATCACATTTAAAACTTGTTGAGGAAGTTGAGACCTGCTGTCTTTCAAAACAGAATATGCCAGGCTGTTAGATGAAGAGAGTGAAGCTTGACATTGAGCAGGTGACCGTCCCTCTGAGACAACAGGTGTGGAATCAAGGGTAAAGGCCATGGAGGCTTCCTTACCAAACTCCTCAGTAATGGGTACCAGTGCTGCCGAGGCCAATCTGGAGCTATTAAAATCATCCTTGGCTTGTCTTGTCTGACCTTTAGAAGCACCTTTGGGAGAAGAGGCAGAGGTGGAAAAGCATACACATGAAGATTTTTCCAACTGAAAGAAAGAGCATCCACTTTCCAAGCTGTGTGATGAAACCTCTTTGTGCAAAACTTTGGCAGCTGGTGGTTTAGTGGAGAAGCGAACAGATCTATGTCTGGAGTTCCCCATGACACTGTCAATTTTTGAAATACATGAAGATCCAGTTTCCACTCGTGGGGATCCATGATTTGTCTGCTTAACACATCTGCTAAGGAGTTTTGTGCTCCCGGCAGAAACCTTGCCTGAAGAGTTAGTTGCAAGCTGAGCGCAGTCTCCCATAAAATCATTGCTTGCCTGCACAATGGGTAAGAATGTGTTCCCCCTTGTTTGTTGATGTACCACATGACAGTTGTGTTGTCTGTTAGAATCAACACCTGCCCTGGAAGAAGTAACTCCTTGAAAGCCATTAATGCAAACTGGACTGCTAACATCTCTTTCATGTTGATATGTAGATGCTGTAGTCTGGCAGGCCACTTGTCTTGTATCCACTTTCCATTTAGATGAGCTCCCCAAGCAATGTCTGAGGCATCTGTCGTTAGTATCTGACTCGCCTCTGGCCGGGTCACAGAGAGTCCCTTGTTTAGGTGACATTCCTGAGCCCACCACAAAAATTCCTTTTGAATGCAAGGTATTATTTGAATGACAGTGTTCAAATCTTGGCAGTGCTGTGTCCATACATTTTTGAGATACCATTGCAGCTTCCTCATATGCAGTTTGGCATTGGGAAGCACCAGAATACAAGATGCCATGAACCCTAAGGCTTGGAGGACTGTCCTTGCAGTCAGCCCGGACTGAAGAGATAGTTGATGGAAGTAACTGGAAAGATTCTTTTGTTTGTCCGGGGTTAAAAAGGCCATCTGGGCTGCTGTATTCAGTCTCACACCCAGAAAGCACATGTCTTGAGAGGGTACTAGACTGGACTTTATTTCGTTCACAGAATACCCTAGGCATCTTAGCACTGCTATGACATAATCCAAATGCTGTAGAAGGCCTTCCTTTTCTTGAGCTAGAATCAGGCAGTCGTCCAAGTAAGGATAGATTTGAATTCCTTTTAGCCTGAAGTAAGCTATCACTGGAGCCAGAACCTTTGTGAATACTCTGGGCGCAGTGGATAAGCCAAAGGGCAATGCAGAGAACTGATAATGAGAATTTCCAGCTCGAAAACGCAGATACTTCCTGCAACTTAGTCTTATAGGCACATGAAGGTAAGCTTCCTTGAGATCTAAAGTTACCATCCATTGATCTTTGCCCAGCAGAGGTAAAAGCTGTTGTAACGTCAACATTTTGAACTTGGGAATGTCCAGATAAGTGTTGAGGATAGATAAATCCAAAATTGGTCTCCACGTGTTCCCCTTCTTCGGTACTAGGAACAGGCGAGAATAAAATCCTAGGCCCCTTTCTGGCACAGGAACTGGCTGAATGGCCCCTATTTGGAGCAACAGAAAAATTTGCTTGTGAGCCTCTTTTCTTTGTAAAGGAGGAATGTCTGGCATGCCTTTGAAAGGAGGCAAGGTATGGAAATAAAACCTGTAACCGTGGTGAATGATATCCAGAACCCATCTGTCTTGGGTAATTAAATCCCAATTTTCTTTGAAAAGAGACAGCCTTCCTCCCAAAGGTGCTGCCAGGCGAGAATGTACTGGCAGCTGAAAAGGCAGGTCATTGGGTCTGCTTACGAAAGGACTGACCCCTGCCCTCACCAGAAGTCTGAGCAGGGGAACTGCCTGTCCTAGGCCTAAAAGAACCTTGAGCTCTGCCCCTACCACGTCTAGACCTACCCCTAGACTGGGAATCATAAGCAGGATAAGTCCATCCCTTAGTAGGCCAATTTCTACTAAACTTCGGAGGCTGCACCTGCAAAAAATCCTTAACAGTTTGCATAGACTTAGCCTTGTCCTCCATTTTCTTTAAAACTGCTTCCACAGGCGAACCAAACAACACATCAGACTGCAAAGGAGCATCCAAAATCCTTGTTTTAACATGCTCGGCTAAATTCTGATCTCTCAACCAGGCATGCCTACGAAGAACAGAACCAGTGGCAGCCACCCTCGAGGAGGCCTGCACAGCATCAAAACCACACTGCAAGGAATGTTTACCCACCTGTTCAGACACATGAACTAAATCCTGCAACTCTTTACACTCAATACCTTCTGCCAGAGCATCCACCTTAGATTTCAATTGTGAAAGGAGGTAATTCTGATATTTTAACATGTGAAACTGACAATTCAACGCCCTCATGGCTAAAGTGGAAGAAGTATACACTTTCTTTCCCCATCTATCCATAGCCCTTGCCTCTTTATCAGGAGGAACAGGATTTTTAACAACAGAGGCCTTCACCCCTTTAGGCCCCTGAGAGACAGTTTCCGGGTCTGCCCTAGGGCTCTTAAAAAGATACTTATGAGCTTCAGGCACCCTATAGTACCTATCCGGTTTAACTGGGGCAGGAGGCAAAGAATCAGGATTCAGGGAAGCCTCTGCAAAAACATCTTCCACCACATTCAGAACAGGAGGTATAGCTAAAGGCCTATGCTGGGGTTTCTGAAAATGAAAAATCCTCAGGAGGAGAAGCTGAAGGAGTAGAATCATCCACATCAGAATCAGAATAAGGAGGATACTCCTGCAAGTCTTCAGCCGAAGACTCAGAAGCCTCCGAACAGTGTTCAAAACTCTCAAACTCAGGTTCCACCGTAGGCCTCTTATCAGGAGGGGGCATAGAACCTCTAATCATAGTAATCAAATCCTCTGCCATTTTAAGCATATGTTTCTTAGGCAAAGACCCTGAAGCACTAGGAGAAACCCCCACTGAAGCTACACTTGGCCTGCCTCTCAAAGAAGCCTTGGAAACAGAGGGGGAGGCTCTAACCACCTTAGGAAGAGAGGGAAGAACAGCCACCTGAGAAGCCCCCTCAGCCTGGCCTACTTCCTGAGAGGATACATCCTGTAACAATAAAGTCTCTCCCTGAGACTCCAAAGAAACACCTGGCAGAACCTCCAGCTCCACTGAGCCTTCTAAAGAACCGACGTCAGGGACTGTCGGTTCTTCCACTCTAGGCTTAGCTGCTTTATCCTTGCGCTTTTTGCCCGAAGCGGGCGTCGGAGCATCCGACGGCATTTTATAATTACAACGCTTCCCAAAAACTAACCTGGCACAGTCTAACCTTCTCTTAATAGTGCGTTTGTTAAATCTAGCACAAGAGCGGCATCCAACAACGTCGTGCTCAGGCCCTAAACAAGGTATACACAAAGTATGGTAATCCCTATGAGGTATCTGTTTCCCACAAGAAATACAGTTATTCACTTTTTCTGACATCCGGTTAAATACTGAGGCAAGAAAAAACCAAAATATTCCCCAACGGGGTACTTAGCCAACTTTGATTCGGTCTGAAACTCTGACTTCAGAAACTTTCAGAAACTTTCAGAACGCCAACCTGCACTCGCAAAATTGCTTCTGCATCGGACCATGCGGCAAAAAAGACTGAGGATATGACGTCGGTCATGCGCATTAGTACCCTGACGTACTGACGTCAGTCTAATGCGCCCTGACCGACGTCAGCCATATACTTTGGTATTCGGGCCGACTGGACAGCGGACTACCCCAATAGTTAGGACTGCAGCAATGTGGAATGAAGAACATCCATGGATTAAAGCTAAATGCAAAAAAATGAATTATTATTCCCTTTGGGAAAGCTGGCATCCCTGTTAATTATAGACAGCACCCCCCCCAAGAGTAGACCCAGTGGTATGTGATTTGGGTACTCAGGTTGATAGTGATCTGAACTTTGACCATCATGTATCCACGGCAGTAAGGAAATCCTTCTATGTGGCACATCTTATAAGTAAAGACATCACATCTAGATTTAAGGATGTTATAAGTCCATTATACTTGGCCCTCATCAGACCAATAATTGAGTACAAAGTTCCTTTTTGCATGTACCTCACCAGACACCTGCAATAATTGGAGAGACCACAGAGGTTCCTTACCAAGAAATTACAGAGTATACAAAACAAGTCTTACATGGAAAGAATGAAAGCCCTGTCACTGTATCCTGTCTCCTACAGGTTGCTAAAGGGTAACCTGTGCCTGGCTTACAGGGCAGTCTCTGACCCGGCCCTGATGGAAATGCTACACATTCTTAAATCAAGCTGCACGAGGGTCACTAACTTCAGGGATCTTAACCTAGCCTCTGACATGAACAGGTCATGCTGGAGAGATAGATGCATATCCCAAAGATTGCCACTTCCCTGGAACAAGCTTCCCTTTCATGTGAAACAGTGCCTCTCCCTGACCGTCTTTAAATGCAACTTAGCTCAATGGATTGGTGACCACAAATTCACTCCTCAGATGGCACCCATGTCCCTTCTGGACACAGTTAGTTGGTATTAACTACCATAGACCCTTACCTCGGCGAATTTCACTCACCTAACCATCAACAATTGGGTCAACTTGAGATAAATATGGCTAGAGTTGTAAGGGCTCTAGGGCCATTAGCCTAGTAATCTTCTATGAACCTATGAAAATGGCACAGCTGGGCCCTACTTGACCATATTGTGGAGGATCGGAAATCTGTCCCTGTGGGGACTCTGGTGGAAGCTATCACAAATGACAGAGGTTTTCTCAACCTTGACCATGGCTGATTAGTTTAAAAAAAAATAATGTGAAAAAAAAATGCAGAACTGTGAAGACTCTACCATGACAGGCAGAATATGTTTATGGTCTATTTCTTTTGGTTCAGTAAAATGTAGGACAGCCTCAACTTCTAGCCGGGTCTATATTACGTGACAGAATGATCACAACAGTGAACACTCTAAAGAGCGAAAATGCAGCACATCGAAACCATTATTGCACCCCCCCTGCTAAATATATATATATATATATATATATATATATATATATATATATATATACTAACTACGAGATCGCACTACAGTGAGGAAAGGGCAAATATTCCTTTCTTCACTGTACAGCGATCCCACAAAAAGCACTTTGGTGTGCTGCATTTTCACTCTTTACAGAGTTCGTTATTGTGATCACTCGATCATGTAATATAGACCCTTCTAGCCATTCTTTAAAATCCACAATAGCTGTGATGGCTACCAGTGTCTTTTCTATCAAATTCTGTTAAACAGAGGCTGACCTCATCACCTGTTACTATTAGGTTATCTGTTCAATAAGGGATGCAATAGGAAGACAGCACCTGAATCAGCCTTGGGACATGGCTCTTGTGATTTTGGACATAACAAATGCCATCCCCCACTTTAGTCTTCAACTTGCCTATGGAGTTAATGTGTACACTCAGGATCCCCTGCCTTGGATAAAGGGTATGACTAGAGAAAGGAAATTGTTCGCCATGGCTGTGCCTCTTTGACTGACACTGTACTCACTCACTCTTTAAACACAGCTCCCAAGGGCCTCTAAACCTCTGGGTGTTACATTAGTGACCAAGAACATGTTCCAGGTTAGCTTCTTCATTATGGTCATGCAGCAAATAAGGAAGACACTGACTGTTATGGACAGCAACTTAGTGAATGAAAAAGCTAGTGCAATCTGCAGTTAGCGATGTGATGCAAGTATCTGAGGTAACTAAGGCTGTTTAGAATTTTTTTTTTATGTTTGTCATTTATTTTTCTCTCAACTACAATTTAACAAATGATGGCTCTCATTTTTGTATTTGGTTGGCAAACTGATATTTTAAACGGCTGGGTGCTTTAGACTGACACTCTTCTACTGGTCTCAGACATATCTTTCAACCACTCCATTTTTTGTCAGAAAGCTCCAACCTCACCCTTTAAAGGTGTGCTTGCTCTGCTGTTCCATTCTGACATCAGGCGGCTCCAATTTTCAGTTTTTCACTGGCTCATTTATACAGCCAATGACAGACTGGCTTCCAAGTGCTTGTCAAGGTCAAAGGGAGCAACCACTGATGTTCTTGAAATTTCTCACCCTTGTGCTGAGTTCAGAAAAGGGAACCAAAGGGCACTTTTGACTTTATTCTTTCGTTTTAGACACTTATTTAGTAGAATGGAAAAGAGAAGAACTGTAAGTGACTGTGTGCATGTGAGGGCTAGAAGAATGAACTACTTTAGTGCTGCTGGTATTGGTTTTGGGATTAGCGGTTTCTTTGGCAGTGGGTTGCTTTCCTGTTCTACAGCCAGTGTCTCTCTGTCAGTGTTGGCATTGCTCTCATTTCTGTCTGATATCGTAGAATATCTTTGGTTTTACCTCATATTTTTGTCTACTCCATCATAACATTTTTATTTTCTTCTCATCCTGCTGCTGCATGCAGCAATTATGAGAGGCATTCATATATGGCATTGCTCTCAAACGTTCAGACATCTGCAGAATGTCTAGATTTTTGCCCATATTTTTAGTCTGTTCCTCAAACAATTTGTGAATTTCTGGCAAACTGATCAGGAATGAAGTCACTAAATAATAACAGACATTTGAGTTTCAGATTTCATATTCTTAACAAAATGCATGGTTGTGCAAAACCTGTTATTCTTGCAACTTTCTAAATTTATAAGAGCATCATTTAAATTTGTCCCCCATTTTGGGCCTTTGTCTCTCCCATTATTTGTGGCCTTCCCACAATTCTTGCACCAAGAGGTTGAGAGGTACGTGAAGCAGCATCACTCCTGACGGTCGGTTCCCAAACAAAAGATCTACTGACTGATTTGGCTGGTCGCCTGAGCTGCTTATTATTTCTTTAAGAACTTGTCACACTACTGCTGTTCTGCAGGGTGGGCTTCATCTTTGAAATGTTCAGGTGCGCAGCGTGAGTGACTGAAATTTTTGCTGTCCTGCAACATGCTGCCTGCCAATCTCTGCTATACTGCTGCCGTACAAATTCAATCCATTTCTAAGGACATCTGTCAGCTTGCTGACCGGCTTTTCTTCATCCTTTGCCTCTGCACTGTGGGTTCAACAGGTGTGGATTAAATCAACCTGAACCGGAGTTGCTGCTGATGCTATTACTGCTGACTAGGCTGACTGAAAGAGGGGGCAGCCGAATCTGAAGGACTTCCAAACAGTAAAACAAAACAGGTATAAGACAATGACTTTGCTTCGTAGTTTTGGTCTATTCCTTTTCAAATGTGTTTTTCTTTTGGCAAACTATTGAGGGTTGCAGTCAGATAAAAGCATCTGAATGCTAGACTTCATGCCATTCATAGCTATCAGCTATCCCTGATTTTGTCTCATATTTCAGGTTTGTTCTCATAAAATATGTGGTTTTCTGTCAGATTTTTAAAAATTGGTCAATAAATAATGATAGGCATTTGAGCTATAGTCTTTATATCCTCTAGAAAATGCATAATAATGCAAGACCTGTTAGTTATACAAAAGTAATATTTAAAATCTGTCATTGATTTTGGGTATTTGCCCCCCATTATTTTTGGCTTTATCCCTGATTTTTTATCTAAGTGGTCGAAAAAAGCATGTAAGCTTCTTATCCTTCAGAAGATGTGTCCTAATGTAAAACTTGTTAATCTAGCAATTTTTAAGTATGTTATAGTGATGTTTCAAATCTGCCTCTGATTTGGGATATTTGTTCTTTATTATTTTGGTCTTTGTCCCTGAGTTTTGCTCTAACAGACTGAGAGCTGAGTACATTTGTGCTGTGGATATGATATTTTAAACTTGGGTTATGCAAGTAACTGTGCATGTGTTTGTGAGTGCGTGTGTTTAGGGGCATTGTAATTGTCTGTACTGCATGCACCCCAACAGCAGTGAGCTAAAATATATTACTATGGTTATTATTTATGCATTTATTGATATATGTCTGTGAGGCTGTGTGTGCATGTGTATATACACATGTATGAGTCTGACAGTAATGAAGTGACGTACGATATGGTGGCTGTTTATGTATTCATTTACTTGATCATAATTGAACATCTGAGCTGAAGTCAACAAAGTGGCCACATCTGTGCACGTCTGCTTGTGTCTGGGAGGAAAATACAATAGTTTGCACTTTATATCCCGACAACAGTGAACTAAAATGTATTACAATGGTTACTATTTATACATTATCATTACTACCTACTCAACTGGGCTGTGCTGGTAACTGGTCCAGTAAGATTAATGCACTACAAATTTAAATAAATAAAAATAATTTTTGTTGGTGCACATTATACAGGGACTTCATAGCAATGTATATTTGCTTTTTGTAAATATCTGACTGGGCAGTCATGCATTTGACATGCAGTACATTACAGTTTAACTAGATGTTTTGGAATTAGGTTTGTGTGGTTTGTTGCTCAGTTTTACATGGCCTAGGGAGATACAATTCCTGGTAAATGGTCAAGACATCCCTTAGACCAAGATTTTGTTCTAAAAGGTCACTTTTAGTGCCCCCAAATTGGTAAATTTACAAATTATGCCCCCACCTACTAGGGTCACATATTTATGCATAAGCAAATTTGAGAAATTTGAGTGTTATGATTTTGAACCCTCTGCTACTAATTTTGATAGTTCACTGCTATGAGTTTGAAAGCTGAGAGGATTGGCATCAGATGTGCAGTACTCCTCTTCAGATAGCCTCTAAGAGTAGATCCAGAAAGATAGGATGATAAGAACTGTAAATTTTGGAACAATATATGATCTTTAACTCACTAGGGATGCATGTGTTGACCACCAAAGGGGTGGCAACTATGGGCACTAGTGATGACACAGCAAATACATAATTGAGGGTGGATCTAATGTACTTTTAAGACTGACAGGTTTTTGAAATGCAGTTGGCAGACAAATAAATGGTCATCACAAAAAAAGGAAAAAAAATCCGCTAAAGTTTGGTGTAAAAGACAGGTGGGAATAAAAAGTCTGTATGTTGACAGATAGCTTCAAATAACTCCAACTAAAATAAGTCATCTGTTGATTTTTTGTTTGCTTTATAAAGCTAAGTTGCTGATTTTATATTCCTTACTTATTAAATCTTTGCTGTTTTATGATTTTGGTTTGTCAGTGTGCTCCCTAGTTGCTGGTTTAAAGCCACTTAACTGTTAGTGTGCAATTTGTACCAGGAATCTTGAAGGTTAGCTAACTGCAAAGTGATTTAGACAATAGATAGCACACACCTTTCCTGACTGTACAGAATTTGAAAAATATATTTAAGACACAATATTTGAGACCTATCGTTTTAGCTTTTACTTGGGCCAGGATTCAAAAAGGTCAGCACTGCACAGAAGAAAGCAGTATACGAATAGTGCATGATCTGCACATACTCTGAAGTATAGGCTAGCTCTTATCTTTGTGTAATACAGTTGACTGCGTATGTTCTGTGAAATACATGTCCTGTGTGATATTTTTCCCAAGGTACTTTAAAAAGTTAACAACCGGACTATCACTGTAATATCACGAGAATGACCAGAAACAGTCATGAGACAAAGACAATAAGATTCCTGAACTCCACAATCTTCAAGGTAGGTGCTGTCTACCTGACTAAATGAAGTTATATGTCACAGACCATTAGCCTCATTCCTCCCTATCCAAATAACTGCCTCGGAGAACTTACACTGTGGGTAATACATCAACAAGCTGCTGTTTGTCGTGTCATTCTGGACAGTGTGCTGTTAAAAGCCATACAGTAAGTACTCTGTAGAACTATGCCATCCATGAATTAGCCCACAGTGGCAGTAGAACCATCAAAATGGATTTTTGTCTGGATTTACCTTACCTAGAACTACTTCTGAATCTTGAGGCTGGAGTGCTTATTCACCCAGGCTGACCAGACTGCTTCATTTATTGGTTACTTAGTAAACTGTTTGTGATTACCTCTTCTGAAAAAAATATTTTATTTCATCATTTTTTCCATTTGGCTCTTACTGAAACTTTGTTATCTGTTATACTTATGAAGCAATCAGTAATAACTATCACACTGCTGTGGACATTGTACTGGTTATTTACTGCAGTTGCATTTGTCATTTTTTGCAGCTGTTGATTATATTATCATTTAAGTCAGGGATACCAAACATATACTCCACAGAAGCTATTCATCCAGACCCTAATCTAAAACTGGTAAAGTAGCAAAACATGAAAATAAATGTACTTTTATAATTAGTGGTTCCCCATGAAACTGCTAAAGGTCATGTGAAGTGCTCAGTTCCTGTACATGCATGCTTAACTGACTGGCCAGCTGTCAAATTAGCTGTCAAATGGCACAGTTTGGCAGACATTTTCACAACTATAGCTAGTTCTCAAATGTTATGATCTGAGAACAGTTAGAATATCTGTCAAATCATTGTACTCATGATTAAAAAACATTCAAAGACATTTTCAAAGAATGGTGCTTTCCTCCTTGGCTACTGCTGTTAAAATTCTTGTTATGACGCTTCTCCTTGCTTCTTCTTTAAAATAACTTTTATTAAAATGATTTAAAACAAAAAAAATAAAAGCTACAACCTAACCATTTGAAAGTTAGCATTGTAACGCAAAAAAGAGAGATGAGTGCTTTTGGTTTATCAACCTTCTTCAGATCTGCTTAACTTTTGCAGCTACTTCTATTTATATTCATGCTGCTGACTTAGAGTCATCCCCCACAACCAATGGGAGTCTCTATGCTAATTCTTGGAGTACTTGTAATCCAATCCGATGTTCTGGTTCTTATTTCTTGGAAGCCAATTACATTCTTCCATGCAAATAAGTTTTAATAAATCTACCAATGTTCATTCATTCCTTTCTCTCACCTAATTTGCTATTCTTTTTCTTTTGCTCCAATGGCTTGTGTGTATCCTGTTGCAAGATGCAGGCTCCACCTTTTCATGTCATGTTCTTATTTGCCTTTTGTAGAAACTAATCACTCTCCCTGCATAGCATTTTTCATGTATTTTTGCCTCTATATTGGAGGCGTTTGTCTGCCTATAACAGAGGTACAACCTCTTCTCTTTCACGAGTTGTCTTCATTAGGTAAACCACAAGTACAGTGGCTTTCTCCTTTGTTTTAAAACATAGGATCAAACACTTTCTTCTAAATGCTCTTACTTCCATGTCATCAGGTCTCCTTGAAACTGATCGCGCTTACTTAACTACATAAATGCACTTGCTAACTCACATCATAAATCACAAACTTTTTTTATTTTGTGTCTTGCTTTCAATTTCGATTTCAATTACCCTACCATTCACTGGGAAAACTACTTGAGTACAAATTCCCAGGCCCAGCACTTCCTGGAATTCATCAACTCAGACGCCCTGGATCAGCTGGTAAACTCCCCTACCAGAGGTGAAAACATATTGGACCTGGTCATCACCAACATGGGTGACAGGTGTTCCACACCGGAGGTCAACCCTTCACTGGTAAGATCAGACCATAAACTAATCACCCTGGATGTCCACACCCCACCACCACCCCCAACTAAGGAAACCACAGTAAAAATCTTTTCTAAAGCAAACTTCACCTTACTTAAGACAGAGGAGGTAAGTTTCACAGCCCCCACGCTAAAGGATAACGCTGCCCAAGATGCAGAAACCTTTACAAATGCACTCTATGAGCACCTACAAGGATGCATGGATCATGTCATCCCGAGCAAAACCAAGACTCACTCCTCTAAGAGAAGGAAACCAGTTTGGTGGACCCCTGCAATAAACAGACTATACAACAGAAGGAGGAAACTAGTTCAGAAAAAAAGCAAATCCAAAGAAGGAAAGACATCCCTGATCAGTATCAGTAAGACACTGAGGTCCCTCATGAAATCATCCAAGGCTAACTTCGAAAGGAAAACAGCCAAGGATTCAAAAGATAACCACAAAGCCTTCTTTAGCTATGTTAAGAATCTAAGTGGCAACTCGCAGATATGCACTGAACTAGTGCAAAATAGCACAAAATATACTGAACCTACTGATATTGCCAACATCCTGGTAGATAGATTCAGTGCAAACTTCACCCCCCTCTCACCTCCAAAAGGGCCCACAACAATACCGGAAAAGTGTAGTGTCCCAAAAATCACAGACGCACAGCTGAAAACAGCCCTTTCAAAAGCCAAAAACACAGCGTCAATGGGACCAGATGGTGTCCCAGGCTGCGTCTTGCACGAACTACAGAATGAACTAACCCCTCACTTAAACACGCTGTTCAACCTCAGCCTCTCCACAGGCTACGTACCCATAGAATAGCTCACAGCAATGGGTTATTCCTCTCCACAAAGGAGGGGCCACAACTGACCCGGGTAACTATTGCCCCAAAAGCCCGATTAGTCTGGTCTGCAAGGCTATGGAGCGCATCATCATGGAACTCATTAACAAAGACATTGGGAACCTCCAAACACTTGAACAGACCCAGTTCATCTTTGTTAAGGGCAGATCATGCCTACTAAACCTGGTTGACTTCTTTGAGACAGTCACCAAGGCCATAGACGAGGGAAAGGTGGTTCACACAGCCTACCTTGTCCTCGCCAAGGCTTTGGACACTATTTCCCACTCAGGTATTACAGAAAAACTCACCAGCCTGAACATAAGCCCCTACGTCACGAGATGGGTTGCCAATTGGCTTACAGACAGAACTCACACAGTAAGAATAGTGGGCTCCAGGTCCGACTCTAAACCAGTCACAAGTGCTGTCCCACAAGGCTCGGTCCTGGGACCCCTACTGTTCGGCATATACTTCTCAGAAGTACAGGCAAACACAGGAGGACTATGGCTAACCAAGTTCGCCGATGACTGCAAACTGGGAGCCATAATTGACACTCCGGCTGACACGGACATCCTCCAAAAGGACCTTACTGAGACGGACACCTGGTGTCAAAGTCATGGCCTCAAGCTAAATGCCAAAAAATGCATAGTCATCCCATCTGGGAAAAACAAAACACCCACGAATTACCACATAGGTGGCAGCCCCCTTAATACAGAAGATGTAATAAGAGATCTGGGGACCCAGGTAGATAGTAATCTCTCTTTTGACAATCATATTGCCAAAGTAGTTAGGAAATCCTTCTATGTGGCCCATCTAATTACTAAAGGGTTCGCATCTAGAAATAAAGAGGTTATAGTGCCCCTCTACTCGTCACTCATTAGACCCATCATAGAGTACAATGCCCCATTTGGGATGTACCTCACAAGACACTTCCAACAGCTGGAAAGACCACAAAAGTACCTCACCAAGAGGATTACTGGACTCAAACATATGTCCTATGCAGCCCGACTGAAAAAACTCCGGCTGTACTCAGTGGCATATTGCTTACTCAGAGGTGATCTCTGCCTGACTTACAAAGCCATGTCCAACTCAGAATTGATGGACATGCTCCACCTAAAGAAATCCAAGTCATTGCAAGCCACGCACTCTAGAGAGCTAAACCTTACCACAACAATAAATATATAACATGCTGGAGGGATAGATTCCTGTCTCAGAGGACTCCCCATGCTTTGGAACAAAATTCCAAATTACATCAGGCAGAGCCCCTCACTAACACTCTTCAAGAGAAACCATGACAAATGGATGGGTAACAGAAAATACACCCCTGGGATCACTTCACTGGCTCTGCTTGACAGAGGATCAGTTAATTAATCAATGGGGCGGCGAAAGCCGACACATTCTGGCTAGGCTTATAAATGCCCTTGGGCAGATAGCCTAGTACCTACCTATGAACCTATAAGGAAACCTTGTGATGCAATGCCGGAGACCAGGAAGTTTTTCAAAGAAAGAAGGCATGAAGGAAGAAGTAGTAACTAGAAAAGACAGTCCAGGCTAAGAAGGAACACTGGTTGGCTAACACAGCAGTTGTAATGGCAAAGAACTAGACAGAGAAACTGTAACAGCTTCTGGAAGGTCACTCAGCAGACGGCATAAAGTTGTTCTATCTGGTTGCAAGGCATTGACAGAAAGATAAAGAGGACAGTCATAAGATACCATTTGTAAGGCATATTGGTACCAGTCTGTACACTAGTTTAGGGAATATCAAAGGCAGATGGAAGGAGTACTTCTAGTCGTTTTGGAATGAAGAAACAACACAGAAGTTGTTCTGCCTCATGGCACGGCCTATAATGAAAGAGTAAGATGAATCCATCGTGGAAGAGGCAGCAGTGGCCTTAGGTCAGCTGGTGCCCTAGGCAAAAGGGCTCCACGGCACCCCCCCTCCACACCACCCAGCTGCCCCCATCCTGGTCTACCTACACCAAATAAATACTGGAAAAGCGCCCCTGCTACAGCGGCGCCCTACGTGGCCGCCTAGTTGGCCTATGCCTAAGGTCGGCTATGGAAAGAGGCATGAAGAGCACTAAGGAAAATGAAGTCTGGGAAAATCAACAGGCTAAGATGAAGTCACGGCAGACATGATTAAAATGCTGAGACAATTAGGGGTAGAAATGGCTACCTGGGGTACCTATTGTGGTACGGTGAGAGAGGCATATCCCAGATGACTGATGAATAAGCACTCTACTGTTGGTGTACAAGAACAAAAGGAACATCCACAACTGTGGGCAGTACAGAGACGTCAAACGCCTTTCAAACTGCATGAAGTGCTAGACAGAGTGACTGATAAATGAATATCCAGACTACTAGAAAGTAAGGTGGGATGGGCAATTTGTATTCAGATCAGGATGCACCCCAAGTGACCTGATGCTTGGGGTGAGACAGATAGTGGTGAAGCTGGAGATGAGGAAAGAGTGCAAGTGGGCATTACTGGACTTGCAGAAAGTATGTAACAGGGTCCCAAGAAAGCTGATTTAGGCAGTCTTACAATGGTTTAATGTCTTGGAATTAGTGAAGGCTATATATCAGGACCCAATAACGCAAGTACAAATTGTGTTTAGGCTTACAGAGGGGTTCTCAGTGAGAGTGGGTGTACATCAGTATTCAGCTTTGCTGCCACTCTTGTTCATACTGCGGATGGATGACATTCGCAAACAGGTCAGAATGGACAGATCAACAAAGCTACTCTATATACAAGTGCTGTAGCACTACAGGGAGACTAGGAACAGGAATTTCAGCAAATATCACGGGACTGGAATGCAAGACTGAAGGCAAATGGGATGAAAGTACAGACAAGACTGGTCATGGCAGCAAATGGGGGAAATCAGAAGAAGCTGAGAACTGAGATTGAGGGTAACAGTTTCAAGTATCTGGGAGAGCTGGTTGAAGAGAAGGTAGGTCTGAACGGGGGTGTAAAAGTCAGAATCAGATGAGCTGCAGCCAATTGGCTCAGTGTCACAGGCAGTGTGTGACAAAAGAATGCCGAAGATGTATGACCAGTACTTCTGCCTGGCACAAAAACCTGGTAGTGAAGGCAGAATAATTGAGAAAGCTTGAGGTAAATGAGATGGAGTGCATGACACAGGTAATAGGATGCACACTGTGGGACAGAGTAAGAAATGAGGGTATCAGAGCAGAAACCACATTATCCCCAAATGCAGAGAAGTTCAAGGCGAACAGATTATGATGGTTCAGTCAGATATTCAGGAAACTGGGTAAAAAAGATTTGGGAGAGATGGGAAGAAGGCAGGGGGACGTGAGAATATCCAGCCAAGAGATGGATGGATACAGAAGACTTGTGACGACCAGACACGACTGTTGTAGCAGCTTAAGCAACACCCTGACCCTACACAGAAAATGAGAAAAAGCGGGTTGGTGATGATGATGACTGCATCAGATATTATATTAACAGACTAACCAATTTGCATCTTATTAATATTCATCACAGCACAGTCCAAATTCTCCTTCTGGCTAAATTATGATGGGAATTTTATGTATGGATCAAAAAGCGACTTCAACAGTGGACCACCAGTGCTGCTATGCAGAATTCGCATATGTTTGTGGTGTGAAATCATAGACTCCTACATAAAGGACTTCTATTTTTCAGACTACAAATGTCTGCATATAACTTGTTTTATATGTAATGTGTGTCTAATGAGGCAACAATTTAAAATAGATTTATGTTTTAATGTGGCATATTTTACTCTGTGAAATGTACTGACAAATTTGGCCTTAAGTTTCACATATATTTCAGGTATTGGATTCAGATCTAATCAGAAATGCTTGGACATGGCTTAAATTAGAGCTACAGGTATACTAACCTAGATCTACAAAGTAAAAAAAGCATGGAGTTTTTGATGTGTCTAGTACATGATGAATGCATTCCGAATCCCACAGGGAGAACTCAAATGAGCTCTCAAACGTTAGGTCTACAGCCATATGGTCTCCACTCTCAAAAATTCTGGAGAAGCATCCTTTCCGTTACACAGCACGGTTTCTATAATTTCCACAGTACAACTGCATCCTTTCTCCTACACAGCACGGTTTCTATAATTTCCACAGTACATGCACAGCTCTCCTTAGTTTTATAACATCCATTATACAACGACCCCCCCATTAATATTTTAAAACATGCATGCTGATTGGTCAGCGTGCCCACTGTAAATCAGACTTATACTAATGGAAAAGGTCCGGTCGCCTGGACTTTTTCCATTAGTATATATATTTTTTTGTATGTGTTGAACAGCAACGGAGAACTGAAGAGCTCCGTTGCTGTTATCTCGCTATGTTAAACACGTTTAACATAGCGAGATAGCTTAAAAAAAAGCAACGGAGATCTTCCTTTCTCCGTTGTTTTTTTTAAGCTATCTTGCTATGTTAAACGTGTTTAACATAGCGAGACACTTTTAAAAAGCAACAGAGATCTTCCTGTCTCCGTTACTTCCTCTACACACAGCTCTGATGTACTGCATAAGCATAAGCATGAGCAGTACATCAGAACTGCCGCGGAACACCAGACAGCTGCGGAAGGGCAGCAAGGAGGCATTATACAATGCCATTATTTAAGAAAAGTAAGTATTTTTTTCTTAAATAATGTCATTGTATAATAGCAATAACCCACTTCTGGGTGTGGGTAATGCTGGATTTACCCACGGTTGTCTTTTTTTGGCCACTTGGGCTTCACCCTCAGGACCAAACCACACCAACCGTGGGTAAATCCAGCATTACCCACACCCAGGCATGGGTTATTGCTTAATTAACCGATATTGAAACTCTTTGAACTTACATCTCAGTACCTTTCCTAGATTTATCAAAAGCTTTTGACATGGTATCCCACCAGCTGTTGCTTCAAAAACTAGCTTGCCCAGGAAGACATGAAACTTCACTACCTTGGTTCTCCAGCTACCTCTCAAATAGGCAGCGAGAAGTAAAACAGCAATGACATCTCCTCGTTTCTTCCCATTACACTGGGTGTCTCTCAAGGATCCATTTTAGGTGGCCCGTTGTTCAATATAATCATTAATGATCTCCTGCTAGCTTCCAAACAAACCACTATCATACAGTGTGCAAACAATTCAACAATAATCTGTTCTGCTAAAACTGTAGATAAAAGTAAAACAACTCATACAGAATTTCTTTCCACTATACAGGTCTGGCTGTCTGTTACACAGCTGCTGCTTAACCCTAAAAAATAAAATCATCCCATTTACACCAAAACATTCAAAAACAAATTCAAAATCACCTCCTGCAACAACACCAACATAGAATTAGTAAGTCAAACTAATCTTCTAGGAGTCACTATTGAAGAAAGCTTAACATTTGATCATATAAAACAATCAGTAAAAAACACGCACCAAAAGCTAGGTGCATTCTATGAAGTCAAACAATACCTCACAGACAATGCCAGAAAGTACTGCGCAATCCATTCTCATCCCTACACTACTTTACACTGCTCCCAACTTGATTAACCCACAATCCACTCACCTCTCACTCTTGAAACAGTGCTACAATAAGGTGGCAAAATTTACCTTCAACCATCATTGTAGGACACACCACTGTCTGGCCTTAAAAAAATTAATTGATTAGAGTAAAGTCATTACCTCACTGTTTCCTAACTAGTCACTTCCCATAAACTCATCTATTATCCAAACAGATGCCCTAGTTAATCCAAGTAGACAGCTGAGCTTCACTGATAAAAAGGTTATTAACTGTTACAAATACTAACAACCACACAAAGAACCACAAACTATAAAAATAAATAAAAACCGAAGAGTACTCAGACAAGTAGAAATTTATTTGTAAGCACTTTCGGTTAAACTTTCCAACCTTCTTCAGACAATTACACAGAGTCAGTTCACTTAATATGTACATACAAAATGAAACAATCAATCATTCAGTCAACATATTCACTACCTTAAACTGCATAGAATTTGCCCCCTACTAGTCCATTCTAAAATTACATATAAAATTGAAATAACAATAGTCTATTAAAAGCTTTTAGTTTTAAAACACTGGTTAGAGCAATAACATCATTAATTCCTGGTAATACGGTGGCACTTAAGTAAACTTGCCACCAGTATTCTCTATTTTCCAATAATACTTTCCAGGGTTCTCTCCTTCGATTGTCTCTGACCTGTTCCAAAATCATAAATCCAAAATTACGGCCACTGCATTCCTGAATATGTTTAAATAATGCATTGGTACTTTTAGCCTTACCTATATCATAATAATGTTCGTAGATACGCTGCCTAAGTCTCTGTTCCATCTTACCAATATAGTAAGCTGGGCATTGTAAACACTTAGCAGTGGACACTACTCCTCTTGTATTACAATTAAATCGTTCTCCAATATCAATACTTTTACTACCGACGACAATATTGTCACATTCCAATATATATCTACACTGATTACACATTCCACATTTTTTCATAGTACCTTTTTCTGTCCTTCCCACACTAGTAAAGGAATTGCACCAGTCTTTTAGGTTTCTGTCCCTTTTATAAATATTAGGTTAAGTACCCAATACTCGAGATGCATCTCTGTCAGATAAAATAAATTCCCAGATTTTTTGTAAGATATTCACAATATTAAAACTATCATTAGTAAATGTTGTAATAAAAGCACGATACTAATGATACTTCTAATATTGCGAATATCTTACAAAAAAACTGGGAATTTATTTTATCTGATAGAGATGTATCTCGAGTATTGGGTACTTATCCTAATATTATTTATAAAAAGGGACAGAAACCTAAGAGTGGTTCAATTCCTTTACTAGTATGGGAAGGCTAGAAAAAGGTACTATGAAAATATGTGGAATGTGCAATCAGTGCAGATATATATTGGAATGTGACAATATTGTAGTAGTTAGTAAACGTATTGATATTAGAGGACGATTTAATTGTAATATAAGGGGAGTAGTGTCCGTTGCTAAGTGTTTACAATGCCTAGCTTACTATTTTGGTAAGACGGAACGGAGAATTAGGCAGCGTATCTACAAACATTATTATTATATAGGTAAGGCTAAAAGTACCAATGCATTATTTAAACATATTCAGGAATGCAATGGCCATAATTTTGGGTTTGTGATTTTGGAATAGGTCAGAGAAAATCCAGGGGGAGGACCCTGGAAAGTATTATTGGAAAACAGAGAATACTGGTGTCAAGTTTACTTAAAAGCTACTGTATTACCAGGAATTAATGATGTTTTGCTCTAACCAGTGTTTTAAAACTAAAGCTTTTAATAGCCGATTGTTATTTCAGTTTTATATGTAATTTTAGATAGGACTAGTAGGGGGGCAAATTCTATGCAGTTTGAGGTAGTGGATATGTTGACTGAATAATTGATTGATTGTTTAATTTTGTACGTACATATTAACTGAACTGACTATGTGTAATTGTCTGAAGAACGTTGGAAAGTCTAACCAAAAGCGCTTACCAATAAATTTCCACTTGTCTGAGTACTCTTCGTTTTTTACAAATGCTAACAACTCAGCTAGGGATGCTTTACCTTCCACTTTCCTGGCCAAAATTTACAACACTGGAAATACAGCAAACACCAATAAGAAAATACTTAAAAGATACACAGCTTTGTACATGAACAGTTCAGGGATGACAAATGTCCTGACCCTTATTGTATATGCACAACTCATCGATGACCAATGTCCTGACCCTTACTTTCTCTTATTCTTTCCAAGCACTACACCTTTTGTTATTGGCCCAAAATCTTCTCATTATATTCTACCTCTTAAAACATTCCTTCTCACTTCTTAACACTAATCCTCAATTTTCCACCTTTTCTCACTTTCTACCAAGTTAATTTCTAAATATGTTACATTGCTCATTAGATGTTACTGCTATTAATTAATGATACTCTGTTTTAATGTTGTATATTTGCTGATTAGTTGTGTACCTCTTTCTACTACGTTCTTTACGTAATAATTTTTCCCCAGAGCTTTTCTCCCTGGAGGAAGTTTCATAGCTCATAATATGGAGTAGATATTGATTAATGATATTCTGCTTAAATTTTGTGTACTTGTCAGTTACTTGCATATCTGTGTTTACTATGTTCTTTATGTAATGCTGGAATGTTTCTAGAGCTTTTCTTCCCAGGCTTTTGCTAAAAGGTGGTAAATTTATGCCCAGTCGGACTACCCCAATACACAAATGCAATACATAAATAAATTGTGACAGAAAAGAGGACGTTTCACTGGAGATAAGTTACAAAAGCAGATCTAGCTATCTGCAAGGTAGAACATGCATTGTTAGTTTAGAGTTTCTCTAAGATGCAAAGATACATTTCTGAATTGTCCTAAGGTTACAACAGATATCATATATTACAGTTTCTGTATGAGTGTGCTTTAGCAACCAAGTGCCTTGTTTCACAGACTAGAAGAGACGACTGGTTAAATGACAGGAGAGTTTCAACTTGGTAAAGGACTTTGTTGATAACGGTGTCAACATGAAGGCTGATATTAAGGTAGGGACTGGGAATACTTGAGGTAATTGTAGGAGTTTACTTGGACAAATCTGAGTTCCAAAGGGATCACCGGTGTAGTCAGAGATGATACTGGCAAATCTTTGTTGAGAGAATGAAAGCATTTTTTGTTTTACTGGAGTAAATATTTACTTTGTGTTGTGAACACTAGGCACACATTATGGAAGTAATATTGGAGGAGGCTTTAAAGGTTTGTAGAGGAAACAAAGGCCCTAAGAAATGGTAGATGAGCGTAAGATATCATGTACACAATGCTGATCAGAGGGTATGGGAATTTGTAAAAGTACACAACAGCATAGGGCCAACCAAGGATCCCTGAAGGACTTCAGAAGTGAAACGGGCATGAGAACAGTGAATTACTGAACTAAACAGTTTTACGGTTATTCTTATTTGGGTTCTAAGGTTTTTAAAAAAAAATACAGCAAGGGTGGGGTGGACGTGGGGGTGAGTAGATTTAAAACTACATCAAACTTGATCATATTTGTGTATTTGCTTTTTCTGGTCATGATTAGGCCAAGGGCAGTGGTTGTCCCATATGATACTTTTTTAACTCCAAAAACAACAATGCAGAGTAGAACAAATTAAAAAAAAATATACATATATATATAAGTCAACTCAGAGAGTCACCACAAACTGTTTAAAATATTAGCGCTTTCCTGCTTTTATTTTTACACCAAGAACTTCAACAGATAAATACATACAACACAAACTAAGTTTAAAAATGGTGCTTAACAGGTCACATGATCTAAAATATCCAATCCCCTTTTTCCCCATGCTGAATTAATTCTTAAAGAGAAATAAGAAAAATGATAAATATAACACATTTACTGATGTTACTGCACAATATAACACATTTACTGATGTTACTGCACAATCGTAATTACAATGTTTATGGTAGTAGGAAACATATTAATAGTTTCATTTAGACCAAGATGTTTGCCCGAATTTAGACTTATTTGCCATTTCGACTCGTGGCTCTCTAACCTCACACTGTAGTTGCCACCAAAGTCACTCTTGTCCACAGAATCTAGCACAAAGAACTGGAATGTTTGCAGAACATGTCTCACTAGGGCATTACCAAGGTTTCTTTTCTTGATAGCCAGCGTATATTCTGCAAGAAAGTTTCCTAATGGCTTTTCCAACATAAAAACAAGCACAAGAATCACAGTCAGCCAAGTAAACAACTTCTTTGGAATCACAATTGTACCTTTCATGTGCAATTATGTCTAAATTTAAATAACTGATGAAAATGTTGGTGGTGTTCGACATGAAGCGGTACTGCTTGCACTTGTCACATTTGAATGTCCCAAAGGTACCATCTCCAATTTTCCTACAGCCATTTTGTTTTTCCAACATGGATCTAATTGAGTTCCTCCATTTATATGTGAAAACTGGGTGCTGTCCTAAAATTCCTGCTACATCCCCATTTCCTAATATTATTTTCCAGTTGCTTTCAATGATAACTTTGATAACAGTCATATCAGTGGTAATGGGGAGAGGAAACACACCTCTGTATCCAATGGATGGACATGTCTGGGAGGTACGAGTCTCTAGGATGGCCAATGAACCACTGTTTGGATCCTCTCGAAGGACTGGTCTAGCTTTCCCAGTTCACAGCAAATACATTTCACCAATCATGTTAGTTAACCAAGCACAGTCATAGCCACATGCTATGAAAATATGTTTCCCCTTGTGATCCCCTTGTGATTTCGCATGAGTGGACACCCTCACCTAAACTATTGTCTACATTATAAGCCTATTGTTCTAAGCAATTTCTACAAACCCTGCTGCCTCTACCAAGCTTCCAATAGAGGAATCCAAGGAAGTATGTGTATTTGCTACCTTGCCTTGTAATACTATAGTCTGTAAGCCCTGCTAGGTGCTCAGCTGGCTCCTTGCCAGGAAAGCCAGCAGCCGAACCCCTCTTATTCTCCCTTTCTCCATTCTTCCCCCTTACCTAGTCCCCTGACCTTTCTTGCTCCATTCTCCCATCAGTCCAACCCAGACCTGGGTTAGCCCTTGGTGTACTTAGGTGCAATTTCTGCATTGGTCCTATAGATGGCACCCTCTCTCTATTAATAGCTACTTCTACTCACTAACTCTATCTTACCCTTTAACTATAACTTTTCTTAATTCTCCCTCTCTCTGTATACTCTAATTTTTCTTTTTCTCTCTCTCTCTTATTTCTATTTTTTAGTCCAATTTAGTCCATTACTCCTAGGCCTGGTTCACTTACCTTTCTGCTATACAACTTTCCACTGATAGGTTTTCGATCCTCTCCTGATCACTTTGGTGCTTCCCGCTCCGTTCGCCCTTCGGGCTCACTCCGCTTCCCTACCCTGCCCCCAAATTCCACCCGCCCCCACTATCTCTACACTTATACCCTCATAACCACACCCCCTTCACCAACTACCAATCATAGAATCACTACCAACCACACCCTACAATTTCAACTCCACTCCCCTCAAATCTCCTTCCACTATCATCAGCTTAATCATCCAATACTTAACCCCTACTTATCACCTTCTCCTCTAATAACTACCATACATTCTTCTACCATGTCTTATCTCCAATGTTTAATAGTACTCTCACTCATAAACACTCTTACCACCACTTATCTCCTAACATCCTATGCACAACCCCTCTCCTTTACTCTTATCATCCCTTCCAAACAAACTTCCCAGATGTGTCTAGAAGCTATCACAATGCCATCTACATACCTAGTTTCTTTCAGGCTAAATATCATCGACTAATTCATATTAAATATTCAATTCTAACCAATAAAAATGTTTGTCACTACCACAGTAAACCTCCCCAATACTATAACTTGATATTACTTCACTCCTTAATAGATGGAGACATTCATCCCAACCCAGGCCCAACATCTCCCCCATCCCATACAAACTGCAACCAATATAATACAATCACTTTACCATCAACCAAACCCTCCAAATCACTCTCAATAGCCCATCTAAACATACGTAGTATATGCAATAAAATACCACAAATTCATGCTCTCCTGGATGTCCAACAGTTCAACATCCTCTGCTTAACCGAAACATGGCTTAAACCCTCAATACAAGATACTGAAATTATCCCCCCAGGTTATAGTATCCTTCGACAAGACCGCATAAATAGAAAAGGTGGAGGGGTAGCAATTCATTAGGCAGGACTACAAATCAACAAAATAAATCATAAACTACCCTCAGATAACAACATAGAAATAATTATGTCTAAACTGGAGCTTAACTCCCATAAATCAATTAACATCATCTGCACCTACCTTCCCCCAGGTAAAAACCCCACAATACTTGAAAACTTACTTAACTGGCTTTCTTCTAATCTTCCTCAAGAAACAATATTACTAGGAGACTTTAATATTGACTGGAATTTATGTAATAACACCAATCTATTTACCCTGATCAACCTCTATGGCTACTCACAAGCTATAAACTCTCCAACTAGAATAAATAAACTCAATAATAAAGAAAGCATCCTAGACTGGATACTAACAAATTGTCCACAGCAAAACTATACAACAGGAATCCTCCCAAATGACCTTAGTGACCACTCTCTAATATATATTATCAGACATAAAACAAATTTAAATATCTCCACTTCAGTCAGAACTGCCCGTAGTAAAAAACACTTTGACCAGGAACTGTTTCTAAACGAACTCAAACAATGTAATTGGTCACCCCTTAAGTTCCTCCCTATAAATGAAGCAGTTAATTACTTCAATACCACTTTCTTAGCGATCCTAGACCATCATGCCCCAATGCGTTCCATAAGAATGAAAAATAAACCAGCCCCTTGGCTCTCAAATCATAGCAAGAAATTAATCCTTAGTAGAAATAAATCTTGGACTAAATGGCGTACCACAAAGAACATGATTGATCACCAAACTTTTAGACAACAAAGAAACCTAACAAAAAAGCTATCCTGCAAGATAAAAAGAACTTTTATATTCAACTACAGCAATCATCCCTTCAATAACCTCAAAAGTTCTTGTCTGCTATCAACACACTACTATCCCCAGGCAAAGCAGCAACACCTAATCCACTAGGCTCCAACCCTGATTTTCCATTACAAACAGCAAATGCCTTTAATACTTTCTTCACTACGGCTATACTAAATCTAGCTAACCAACAAAACCCTAATACCTCTAAGTTGCCCAGTCCAAACTCCACTCCTCCCCCTTTTCACCTTGAACCTATACCCACCTCCTATATCTCTTCCTTACTTCAAAAATTAAAACCTACTACCCCTCAGCTGATAAATTACCAGCAGAATACCTTAAAATAGGAGCCAAAGCCATTGCCTACCCAATCTCCATATTGATCAATAGAACTATAAAAGAAGGCACTATCCCAACAATTTGGAAAATCTCTCATATCATTCCTCTTCACAAAGGTGGTGACTCTACTGAGTTCTCCAACTTTCACCCCATAGCTCTACTCTCTCCGCTTGCCAAAATAATGGAAAAATGCATCCACAAACAATTAATAACCCACCTACTCCACTATAATCTCCTAGCTAACTGTCAACATGGTTTCCGGCCTCTCCACAGTACCACTACAGCCTTGCTATCATTTACCAACTGTATCAACATAAATCTCAAAAATAATAATTTATCCTCAACATTCTTTGTAGACCTATCTAAAGCCTTCAACATGGTCAATCATCAACTTCTCCTCCACCTACTAAAGTCCCTCTCTCTTGATAATCCTGCTATGAACTGGTTTACATCCTACCTGGAAAACCAAAAACAAGCAGTTCTCTGGCAAAACCATCTTTCAGACCTCCTGCCCACCTCCATAGGTGTCCCTCAGGGCTCTATTTTAGGTCCACTACTGTTTTCCATTTTCATAAATGACCTTCATCTCTCTAATCCACTCGCTACCTGCATCCAATACGCTGATGACTCTACCATCATTTGTTCAGCCTCATCTCTAACAGAACTTCATTCTCTAACACAAAAAGCCTTCTCCACTATAGAACAATGGTTCTCCAACAATTGTCTTCTCCTTAACCCCAAAAAAACCAAGCTACTACTCCTTACACCCTCTCACTTGTCTCCCCCTCTTCATTTTACACTTGCATCCAACAATGGTACCATTATCTCTCCAGACCCCACCACCAAACTCCTAGGAATTACAATTGACAATCAACTAAAGTTTGACACTCACATAAATACTACAACAAAATCTATTAACAAAAAACTTGGATCCCTCTATAGAATAAAACCTTTCCTGACACCAGTAGCCAGAACCACTATAGCTAGAACCCACTTAATCGCTACCCTGTTATATGCTTCCCCCATATATACCAATCTTTCTAAAAATAATCTTAACAAACTAGCTAAATCATATAACAATATTGCCAGATTTGCTACAAACTCTCTATACAGGACTCATCACTGTCAGAATCTAAAACAACTAGGCTGGCTTGAACTACCTCACCTATTACAATTTAACCAACTTATAATCGCCCACAAAGCCCTGTACCAACCCAACAACACCCCAATTCTCTCTACCTTCATAAGACCATACAATAGCTTGAGGAATCTGTGCTCTGCTAACAAAATGTTGATTCATACTTGCTTATCAAATAACTTAGCAGGTGATTCCATATTCTCTAATTCAGTTGGTAAAATATGGAATCAATTACCACAAGAACTGACAACCCTAATCTCTCTCTCACTATTTAAAACTAACCTAATACTTTTCTTCTCTAAACACTGGTTATACTCTTGTACCAATCCTGACTGTTTTTTTTCTCTAATTATCTGATACCCTCAAAAATCATTTTTCTTAAGCACAACCCTGCATTTATCATTCTTTATACTAGCCTTCCTTCTTGACTTCTAACACTGTCATTCACAAGTACTACTTAATCATGCTTAACTCTCTCATTCATTTTTTTCCTACTCCTTTTTTAAATATTGTTAAACTAAGATGAATTTATTTCTTACTAATGCCTTTTTCTAATTTTTGTATTAAATATTTCTGTAAGTTTTTGTAGTATGTTTTTCATTGTTTTTTACTATGTTTTTTTTAACTGGAGCTTTTCTCCCCGGGCCTCCACTGAAAATGGACATGTATCCAGTTGGACTAGCCCGGTCAACAAATGTAAAATAAAAATAAATAAATAAATAAATTAAGGATCACTGTTTTTTCACTGAAAATTTTGTCATTGCTTGTCAATCTGCTGACCCTTATGGATTGTCCTTTAACCACACTCTTCTTCATGTGATGTCGGTGTTGAATGTGTATATGTAGATAGTTGTTCAAAAAGGTTTCTTTCATATAGATCTTATTCTCATTGTAGCCATCACAACCCTTAAAAGACAAATGAATGTCTAAAAAATTGACCGACCTTCCAAAACCAGTGACAGTGAATTTTAAGAAATGGGTACTCGTACTGAATCATTCAAATAGTTCATTCAACTGATCATCAGATCCATTCCACATAATCAACAGGTCATCAATAAACCTCTTGTAGCATACCACCTTCCGGTGGAAATGGTGAGGTTTGAAATACTCTTGCTCCCACCATGACGTGATGATGTTGACACAAACAGGATCTACCCTAGCCCTCATAGCCACCACAGACTTTTGTTTGTAATGTATTCCTCCAAAGGTGAAAAAATTTTTGTTCAGGACAATTTCCAACAAAGAGCACACTGTTTCCTAATAGCGCAATGGTTATGATTATGATTGTGCAATAACATTAGTAAATGAATTATATTTATCATTTTTCTTGATATTTCTCTTTAAGAAATAATTCAGCTGGGGAAAACGGGACTGGATGTTTTAGATCATGTGACCGGTTAAGCACTATTTTTAAACTTGGTTTGTGTTCTATGCATTTATCCGATGAAGTTCTTGGTGTACAAATAAAAACTGAAAGTGCTAATATTTTAAACAGTTCATGGTGACTGAGTTTGCTTAGTAGAACTTTTTTTTTCTCGTTTTTCTTTTCTTTTTTTAATCCTTCATGCTTCAGGCCCCTTCCATTGAGCATGTTATTCTCCCATTCATTTCTTGGGCAGGGTAAGAGCCCTACAGGTCATTCACTCTGTTGGAATTGAAAGTCTTATAATCATTTACCTTCAGATGTGACTGCTAGGCACCAGGCAGACCATCATTCCCATGAAAGTTCTCCCTTCCTGCCTAACTCCTGCCCTGTGGTGCCTAGTAGCTTCATTTAAGATACTGCTGGCTACAAAGAGCTCTTTCTGCATACATCCACATGCCCTGGAACCACCAACTCTGAGTGTAGTGAAATTCATTCAAACAAACAGGTGTTACTGCCAATAACCCAGCACTCCTTTTGGAGTCACTGGTGTTCGACATGAAGCAGTACTGCTTGCAGTTGCCACATTTGAATGTCCCAAAGGTACCATCTCCAATTTTACTACAGCCATTTTGTTTTTCCAACATGGATCTAATTGAGTTCCTCCATTTACATGTGAAAACTGCGTGGTGTCCTAAAATTCCTGCTACATCCCCATTTCCTATTATTATTTTTCAGTTGCTTTCAATGATATCATTGATAACAGTCATAGCAGTGGTAATGGGGAGTGAAAACACACCTCTGTATCCAATGGATGGACATGTCTGGGAGGTGTGAGTCTCTAGGATGGCCAATGAACCACTGTTTGGATCCTCTCAAAGGATTGGTCTAGCTTTCCCAGTTCACAGCAAATACATTTCACCAATCATGTTGGTTAACCAAGCACAGTCATAACCACAGGCTATGAAAATATGTTTAAGGATCACTGTTTCTTCATTGAAAATTGTGTCACTGCTTGTCAATCTGCTGAGCCTTATGGATTGTCCTTTAACCACACTCTTCTTCATGTGATGTGGGTGTTTGACTGTGTCTATGTAGATAGTTGTTCAAAAAGGTTTCTTTCATATAGATCTTACTCTCGTTGTAGCCATCACAACCATTAAAAGACAAATGAATGTCTAAAAAATTGACCGACCTTCCAAAACCAGTGATAGTGAATTTTAAGAAATGGGTACTCATATTGAACCATTCAAATAGTTCATTCAATTGATCATCAGATCCATTCTACATAATCAACAGGTCATCAATAAACCTCTTGTAGCAGAAGAACTTAGTCGAACTTTTCTTTTTTTGAATGCTTCATACTTCAGGCCCCTTCCATCCAGCATGTTATTCTCCCATTCATTTCTTGGCCAGGATAAGAGCCTTACCGTTCATTCATTCTGTTTTAATTGAAGCCTTATCACTCTAATCATTCACCTTCAGATGTGACAGCTAGGTACCAGGCAGACCATCATTCTCATGAAAGTTCTCCCTTCCTGCCTAACTCCTTCCCTGCGGTGGCTAGTGGCTTCATTTAAGACACTGCTGGCTACACGGAGCTCTTTCTGCATATATCCACATGCCCTGGAATCACCAACTCTGAGTGTAGTGCAATTAATTCAAACAAACAGGTGTTACTGCCAATAACCCAGCACTCCTTTTGGAGTCACTGGTGCAGAGGTTCACACCACCTCCCAGCCAGCAATAGAAACACACTCCTATTCACCACTGTCTCAGTCTCTCCAGTGCCCAGGCCACTAGCAGAACTGAGGTCATAGTCAAGGCCTTCTCTCTATGTCATAATGCCAAGTATACTATGTTTTTTGACTGAGTAGGGTAATTTACAATTAGGAACTGAAAAAGAGTGGAAAAACTGAAGGGTAGTGTTAGGATCAGATATGGAGTAAAATGAGATCCAGGTAATGGTGTTGAAAGTATTTTTTAAAGGGGTGATGAGAGATAAAAGGAAAATGATCATACAGTGCATTTGACAGAGTAGAAGGCATACAGCTGTGAGGAGGGTATTACTTGGAGGGTGGGAGACTAGGGTGAGTAACTGAGAAGATGAGTTAAGAAAGGTTGATTAGGTTAGCTGTATGTTCAAGTTTTACAAGACTGGGTTCTACCCTATAACAGTTCACCAAGTATCTGTCCAACATTCTGTAAGGATGCTGACAGACTAGGAGCCATGCAAAGACAAGGAGATACGGTTAACAGCATCTGTACCACAAGACTTATTATGAGAACATAAACGAGTTTCGTTTGAATGCCTTGGAAGAAAGGACAGATCTGATAGAAACGTTAATGTACTTCAAAACAGCTAAAGTCCAGGAAAGGAAATATTTTACAATGTCCCACAAAATTAAGAATGAGAACAGATCAGGTATAATTTGGGAGTATTTCTTAAGGAAGAGGGTTATGGATACAAGGAAAAGTTGTTTAAGAGGTTATGGAATGATAAACTAAAGCGCAATCTAAAAATAAATAAGGCAATTCTAGCATGATGCAGGAAGTAGAAGAACAATGATTAATATGGAGCTGTAACATTTCTGTGAAAATAGTCAGACTACATATAAATGGAACAACTGGTCCTTCTCTGCTGATTACGTACGATTTTAACATGGTTTAGTTATGGAAGATGCCTTAAATATCTCCCTTCCCCAAATAATGAAGACCACAATGATTGCACAAGTTACATCTTGCTAATCTATAAATGTATTCAGAACTTAAAGGTGGAACACCAGACCGAGGACACATTTCAGCTGCTAGAGTCCTAGATTTGTTCCAGATGTCTACTTCCTTCACTTCTCAGTGAAAAGCTTTCACTGTTCTCATCTAATAACCATGGGTCTACCTTAAATCCATGTTAAAGCACTGAAAACCAGTTCATCAAAATCAAGTCAATCAAAAACAAAGTGAGTGAAATGCTCTTTGACCAGCCTGTCTGTTTATGGAGCAAGCCAATAAGAAATCCATGCAGCTTGCTGTGTTCCTTGTCACTTCATACTTACTATAATAAAACTCCAAGACTGCTTAACTTTGGAAAGAGAGCAAAAGTCTGACATCTGTGACTTCTTTCAATATGTACTTTCTTTGTCCAAGTGCTAGAATTTGATCACTTGGCAGTCACACTAATGATATAGTACTATCTGTTGCAGATAGTTATGTTACTAAGGTTGTTGTTGTTTGTCTTTCGGCTTTTCCTGGTTAGGGGTCGCCACAGCGGAACTCTGGTTCGCTAATGATTGGCAGTAGATTTTCACAAACGCCGAGGTGCCAGCTCGACGTTCAACCTCCAATGAAGGCACGCCCATTTATGCATGTCTTTCGAATGCCCACCTAACTGCGGGGAGGACATGCAGACCCCACACAGAAGGCACTCCCCACACTCCAGCCGAGAATCGAACGGGAGAACCTCTTGCTGTGAGGCAAAAACACTACCGCTGCACCACCGCGGATGGTTATGTTACTAAGGTAATAAAGGGAATTCATATTTTACTTCACTCTGCCTAATGCTACACATGACAGCATATTATTTAAGGGCATTAACCCTGCTACTCTTTCTGTATGCGGTTGTTACAGTTCCTTGTTCGACATTTATGTCCTGCTTTTAAAACTTGCAGAAATCTATGACAATGTATCTATTCTGTATTGAAACTAAAATGCAAATAAATAAAAGTAAATGAAATCTATGTTGATACATACCGCTGTTAAATCAGAAGATGATTCTGGCTTTGACACATTGTGACTGTTGAAAAATATTGACGGTCTTTCTAGAAATCAAAGAAAACAATGATCACAAGAGGGAATACTATATTTCTTGTTGTTCCACGCATGTACAGTACACAGTCTACCACTAGGTGGCAGTGCAAACCTGCTGTCAACAAATAACACCTCAGTAAAATATTACATTCTCAAGTCTTTCATACGTTGCATCTCCAATTGTGTACAACTAAGTGACAAAAATAAGTACCTCACAGCATAAAAAAGGAAAAAAGAAACTTGCAAATACAAAATGGTAGACTACTAGTATAAGCTTAATAAAAAGGTGAGCTCCCATTATAAGGTGTCAAGTAATGTTAAGTGAAAAGTTATGGTTGCGTCTTCATAAACATCCCCCCCATACACTGAGAAAAGCCTCTTAAATAAAGTAGGGAGTCGATTATCCGAGCGTTGATTATCAGAACAGTCAATTATCAGAACCAGCCTTCTAAAGTTTTCGGGTGTGAAAAATCATAAAGTCTGAAAATGTAAACATTATATATATTTGCCTGAGCATATTTTTTGAGCATGTACCCAGCTTGTGTGTGAAAAATATTCTTTATTGTCCATTGGAATCACTGAATGGTTGAAAAGTGTATTCCTGCATGCAGAAGATTTTAGAAGTTTTTTACCCAGTTCAATTATATGTTTGATTATCTGAACAATTTGATTATCTGAACTACCCTAGGTCCCAATTAGTTCAGATAATCGACTCTCTACTGTAACTTCTTTTCTTCTTCTTCTTCTTTCAGCTTTTTCCCCAGTTAGGGGTCGTCAGAGCGGATCACCTGTCCACTCATGATTGGCAGTGGAGTTTTACAGTGCCAAGGTGCCAGCCCGGCGCTCAACCTTCCACAGAAGGCACATGCACGCACACACTCACACCTAGGGCCAATTTGGAGTGTCCAATCCACCTACAGCATGTCTTTGGGATGTGGGAGGAAACCCACACGACCACAGGGAGGACATGCAGGCTCTGCACAGAAGGGACCCCAGCCGAGAATCGAACCGGAGAACATCTTGCTGTGAGGCGGCAACGCTAACCGCTGCACCACTGTGGCCGCCCCGAATAAAAAAAACTGGAGGTGTGGTATGTGTGTGTGTAAATTTGACACAGGACACTAACCAATACATTATGAAAGGGAGGAAACTATAATCATGCCTTTAAGATTGATCCAGACAGTATATCAAAAGTTGAGGTGAAACAGCTTTGATTACAGATATATTCACGTCATAATCTGAAGTAATGAAAGTATGTACAGAAAAAAATATCATTTGGTACTTTACAAAAGATTTTCTGGGTAGTTCAAAGCAGAGTTGTGCAGTCATGGAATACAGGTTGTGTAGGACAGAATTCCGCAATATGTCAAAAAATTTGACAAGTCAAACTAGCCCACTAGTTAAGCCAAAGTCCTAAGTCCAGCTAGCCCACTTCCTTCCCAAATACCACATTCAGAAAGATCTTGCCACGATGGATGAGCAGTTTCCTAATATTTCTCCTGCCAGCTTGATTTATATGGGCATCCTGAGGCAATGTAGCAATTGCTTCATGTATACTGACAAACATTTACTCCTAAAACAAACTAACATCCTATGTGAGAAATGCAAATACACTGTGGAACTATAGTGAGTTCTCTCATGTAAAAACAAACTATTCATCAAACAGTTTGTCAGCATGCACGCTTCACTTCTCACACAAAATAAGGTTGTTGTTGTTGTTTGTCTTTCGGCTTTTTCCCGGTAAGGGGTCGCCACAGCGGAACTCCAGTCCGCTAATGATTGGCAGTAGATTTTTACGAAACGCCGAGGTGCCAGCTCGATGCCCAACCTTCAACGAAGGCACGCCCATTTACGCATGCATGTCTTTTGAATGCTACCCAACTGCGGGGAGGACATGCAGACTCCACACAGAACGCATTCCCAAGCCCAGCCGAGAATCGAACGGGAGAACCTCTTGCTGTGAGGTAACAATGTTACCGCCGTACCACCGCGGCTAACTCACACAAATGACACATAAACCCACATATGTGGAGGGACTCACTAAAAGCCTACTAAAAGAACACATACCTCCCAAAAGCACACCACCCACACTCACCACCATGTAAAAACAAACCATTACACACACACACACACACACACACACACACACACACACACACCAGTTTCTCAACAAATAAGCCCCTAAGGAAAAACAGTTAAAATATCTTGGTCATAGGTGACTCCATAGTGAGACACACAGATGTCCCCTTCATCAGACTGGACAAGAAAAAGATCATGGTCAACTGCCTATCAGGTGCCAGGATCCGACAAACCATGCATGCACTCAAGTCACTCAAAAACAAGTATCATTATGACTCTGAATGACTTGAGACGTACCTCTCTGGACTATATGAAGAGAGAAAGTACAGTTATGCACTTACCATAAATGTAGATGTTCAAGTGTATTCAATGTTGCAGTCATCACACTTGGGTTATCCTGCCAGGGGTAGCCCTCATTCGGACGGAATACCAGAGGCTTAGTATTTCTGCGGTTGCTGTCGCTCTAGGGCTGACATCAGGTCATCAGTGGTATAAAATCAGGCAGCCGACACCATTACATCAGTTTGACTTGCCCCAAATGTCAGGAGCCCCCAAAAAGGGAGCTAGGTTATGATGGAAGAACACCACCAGTAAAAAGTAAATACCAAAAATCCCTGTAAGGAGTGAGGAAGGGAGAAAGACAAGGGGGATGGAGAGTGAGAAACCAGGACTGCAACAGTGAATACACTCAAACATCTACATTTATGGTAAGTGTACACAACTGTACTATGTTCTTCATGTTTCACTGTTGCAGTCATCACACTTGGGTTGATTCCCAAAGCTGAAGAAAAGAGTGGAGGTAGTCAAGAAGACTGGGGGCTGGCTAGGATGCCCTGCAAGACTGTGGTTGCAAAGCCTGCCCTGGATTTGGAGAAGATAGGCAGTTGGTAATGCATGGGGAAGGAATGAACAGAACAACACATTGCATCCTCCAGGATGTCCCTGGTAGGGACCCCTCTGAGAAAAGCTGCAGAGGTGGAGGTTGCCCTGGTGGAATGCGTCCTGACCCCTTTAGGGGGCGGTTTCCCATGGTATTTGTAGCAGAAATGGATACAGTGTGCTATCCATTTGGAGACTGATTGTTTGGCTATGGCCTTACCCTCTACCCCTGCTGTAAAGCTGACTAGCAATTGGCCAGTTTTCCTAAAAGATTTAGTCCTATCCAGGTAGAATCTGAGCTGTATGAGCACATCTAGAGAATGCAGAATCATTTCCACCTTGTTTTGTGGGTTAGGGGAAAAGGTGGGCAAATGAACGGATTGCTTGAGAGCCACACTGGACACCACTTTAGGCATGAAAGTTGGGTTAGTCCTGCGGGACACCCTGTCAGCATGAAAAATGATGAAGGGCTCTACAGCCATGAGTGCCTGTAGCTCTGAAACTCTTCTAGCTGAAGTGATGGCCAGAAGCAAGGCTGTTTTCCAAGAGAGGAATTTTTACTCTGCTGAAGCTGCAGACTCAAAGGGGGGTAGTGTGAGCTTTTCCAACACAAAGTTAAGGTCCCAAGCTGGGGTAGGAGCTCTTCTGGGTGGTCTTAAATTGTTAGCCCCTCTTATTAACTGTTTGATGAGAGGGTGAGAAAAGAGAGGTGGCTCTGTGCTGTAATGAGCACAGATGGCAGAGGCATGAATTTTAATAGAAGAGAAGGATAGGCCCCAGTGTAGTAGGTCTACTAGGTAATCCAGGATGAGAGGTAAGGAGGGCTGTCCTGTTTCAGCTCCTTTAGCCTGGATCCAGGTGCATTACCTTTTACACTTGCCACCATCGGATTTTCTAGTGCTGGGGCATCTGGCCTCATGTATAACATCCAGGACTTCCTTGCTTAGGTTGGCAACTGGAGGAGAGGTTAGGGAATAAGCCAGGCTGCCAGGTTCAGGGTCTGCAATTGTGGATGCATGAATTCTATATTATACTGGGTCAGGAGAGTTGGGATCTGAGGTAGTTGCCATGGTGGCAAGGGTGACAGACTGTGCAGCAGTGGGTACCAGTGCTGGCGTGGCCAGTCTAGGGCAATCAAGATTGCTCTTGGTTTTTCCTCCCTTATTTTGAGTAGTACCCTTGAAAGTAGAGGTAGAGGGAGAAATGCATAGATCGAGAGGTTTACCCATTGGAAGGATAGGGCATCCACTTTCCAGGCCTTGCTGTGAGGTTCCTGGTGCAGAAGCCTGGAATAGAAACGTTGGCCTATCTGTCTGCAGGAACAGGCTGTATTGCCCTCATGGAGAACAGGGAATGGACTTGGTTTTGGGCCTCTGCCCACTGGTTTTGAGAAAGATCTGAGAACCCTTTTGGGGATGGCAGAGTATGGAAATAAAATTTGTATCCCTAGGACACTATATTGAGGACCCATCGGTTGTTGGTGATACAGGCCCAGTTTTTGGCATGGGAGGAGAGTTTTCCTCCTAGGGGCACAAGCAGGTTGGAAGAGGTAAGGGGTGGAGTTGTAGAGTCATTGTGAGTTCTTTCCATAAGGGGGTGGCTTAGCACTCCCTGTTATTGAAGTGGAGGAACTCCATTGCTTAGATCTCTGCATTCCCTGGGACTGCTGTCTTGGGGGTCTGCTTCCCCTAGGTCTTGTCTGAGCTGGTCTTGAGGGGGCCGGAAAGGACCAGTGCTTGGAGGGGCAATGCCTACTGAATCTCGGAGGCTGGACCTGTAAGAAGTCTTTAACTGTCGGCATAGATTTAGCTTTTTCTTCCATCTTTTTTAAGACCTCTTTTGCCTTGGTGCCAAACAAATTGTCTTTGTTCAGTGGTGCTTCCTATAGTTTTGATTTGACATGGTCTGCCATGGTCTGTTCCTTAAGCCAAGCATGCCTTCTAAGTACAGTGACTGCTGCCATGCAGGATGCTTCTAGGGCATCAAAGCCACATTGCAAGGTGTGTTGAGTAACTTGGCTTGCAAAATGCATAAGCTCCTGTAATTCTTTATTTTCTGCACAAACCAGAAAGGTAGATATTTTTTGTTTAAGGAGTTCCATAGTATGTTGCTGGCATTTCAGCATGTAGAACTGACAATTTAGTGCTCTAATGGCAAGAGTTGCAGAGGTGTATACTTTTTTACCATATCTGTCGAAAAGCTCGGGAATCCCTGTCGAGGGGCTGGGATTCTTAGCTGTGCTAGCTTTTATTCCTTTAGGTCCTTGGGAGATGACCTCTGGGTCAGCAGTAGGATTTTTGAAAAGAAATTTGCGTGAGTCAGGGACTCTGTAATACCTGTCAGGCTTCCTGGGAGCAGGTGGAAGGGTGTCAGGAGTTAAAGTTGATTCCATAAAGACATCATCCACAACATGCAGGACAGGAGGAATGGCTAAAGGTCTGTGCTGCGGTAAATCTAAGAATTCCCTGAGTCTCTTTTTTGACACTCCCATTGGAAATGCTCCCTTAAAGTATGTAGGGTATCACCAAATGAAAAATCCTCTGGAGGAGAGGCAAAAGGAATGGATTCCGCTGCATCTGAATCCTCATAAGCAGACAAAGGTTGCATGTCTTCATATTCAGAAACCTCAGAGTCATCGGACTCCTGGTCAGATAAAACTGCTGGGGCCAAGTCTTTTTTTCTTTTGGAAGGGCTAGGCTGGTCTTTTGGAAGGGGTAGGCTGGCTTCCCCTAACAAGCATGATAAGGTGTTCCACCATTTTAAGCATTTGAGATTGAGGCATGGAAAGAGGTGCTTGAGCTTGGGTCGTCGGTTTTTTAGGTGTAGTTCGTACCCTGGGCCTTAGAAACTTGGTAGTTTTAGAAAGAACTGAAGACATGAAAGAAGTCATTGGTTTGTGTCGAGTATTGGTAGAGCAAAGAACTTCCTCGGAAGCCAGTGCATGCTCAGCGGCTCCGGACCCATCCAAGGTAGAGACATCCGCAGGATCCTTAGTCAAAGAAGTGTCTCGCGGCATACCGGACTCTGAAGGGGTCTCGGTAGTGGCCTGCGAATCCACAGAAGCGGGCATCAGGGGCTGCAAAAGCACCTCACTGAGGACCGGCGTACTGCAGACTAGCTTAACGGAAGCGTCGTGGGCAGTTTTGGAATTGTGCGGTCTGTCTCTGTCTTTATCCTTACATTTTTTCAGGAGATCGGTAGTCGGATGGCTTACCGAAGCCATTTTGGAATATGGAGATTGCGAGTGAAAATATTTAGCTACAATAAGGGCCTGATGACATATAGTTCTGGCATTGAACAAAGCACAAAACTGACACCGAGGGATGTCGTGGTCTGGGCCTAAACAGGTGATGCAGTAAGAATGGAAATCTCGGTGTGGTATTTGCTTTCCACAGGTGAGACAATTTTTTCTGACATCGGTTAGAGCAAGAACAAAGGATCCCCAACATGGCACTTAGATTTAGAAGACTTCAACTTCAATTTGAAAACGAAAACTCAGGTCGCGGCTGACAGGCACTCGTGTGAACTTCTGCTTCAGGCTCCTCGGCAAGAAAGACTGGTGTAATGGCATCGGCTGCCTGATTTTATACCACTGACGACCTGACGTCAGTACTGAAGTGACAGCAAGTGACACAGAAATACTAAGCCTCTGGTATTCAGGTCGACTGAGGGCTACCCCTAGTAGAATAACCCAAGTGTGATGACTGCAACAGTGAAACATGAAGAACATCTTTCTGATTATGTGTCTCAGACAGGTATGTCCCTAGCCTTAAGCAGTATTGATGATGCCACAATATAAACAAAAAATGACTTCATCAATTGGCTTAGCTTCTGATGTCAGTCCAGGGGGATCCAGTATCTGTCAGCCTGGAAGGATATGGTAGGCAGACCTCACTGCTTTGCTAGAGATTGTCTGCAACCTGTCCCCCCCCCCCAGACATTCGGATACTGGCAAAGGCCCTTGCCTCCTGCATAGTGCCTCTTTTAGGCAGTGTCAAAATAACAATTTTTCCAACATAACAAAATCTAATTGAGACAAACTCAGTGTTGTACTGCTTAAACACAAAACTGCACTCCCTGGAAGCACTCCTTAACGTGGAGGATGTTGACATCTGTGCAGTTACTGAGAAGTGGTTCATGGCTGCTGAGAGCATCCCGGCAGTGCAAGACTACAATGCCTTCTACATATTCAGACTTCAAAATGAGCATGAAGGAACCAAAGGGGGAGGTGTATCCTTCTTCATTAAAACCAAATACACTTTGAGACTGGTCAAACAGTATGGCTCTCCCAAACTACTTCATGTCAAATTAACTGCTGGGAAAGTACCACACCACATCATTGCTAGCTGTAGATTAAATCCCCCACCATGAACCAGGATAAACACACTGGCTTCCTTGATTTACTGGAATCCCACACCATATAGCTCAACAACTTAGTCATGAGAGAACTATCCTTCCATAGACTGGGGGACATAAACTAGCAAAAACACGCTCGCCTAGAGGTTCCTGGACTTTGTTAACACAAATGCCCTGGAAAAGATAGTCTGCACCCCCACTAGGGGTTCTAACATTCTGGACATAGTACTCACCATCATGGGGAAGGGGTCACTGTACTTCCCCATGCGTGATGCCCTCCCTGGTCAGGCCAGATCACAAATTGGTCTCATTTGAAGTAATTACTGGATCTGACACCTTCACAGGAACAAAATTATAAAAAAAAATTACCAAAGCTAACTACAGCCTACTAAGCGATGGTATAAAAAGCATCATACCACCTGCATTCACAGACATCAATGATCACTATACAGAAGTGTAAGCAAATGCCTTGTACAAACACTCAACTGACTGCATAAACTCTGCTGTACCTGACTGGATCAAAAGAGGGTCTTCCCATAAAAACAAGCCACTGTGGTAGACTTCAAGTATAAACAGATTATATAATAAGAGGAAGAAACTCTTGTCCAAAAGCAAGAGGGATATCACGCTGCAGAGGAAGAGTTCCCTCCTAACTCTAAACAAGAAAATCAGACATCTTGTAAAGTCTTCTAAAGCAAATTACGAAACTAAAACTGCATCCTTAGCCAAGGATAATCATAAGGCATTCTTTAACTACATCCGAAGTCTAAACGGTGATGGTCAGTTATGTGCTGAACTTGTTGTAGATGGTTCACTCATACTATACTGGAAGTTATCGCCAACCTACCAGCTGACAGATTCAGCACAAATTTCACTTCCCTATCCCCTCCTACCATATCCCAAAGCATACCTGACACCAGCCCTCTCCCTAGTATCTCTAGAGAACAGGTCATCTCTGTGCACCAAGGCCAAAAACATGGCCTCAATGGAATCAGATAATATCCGAGGTTGTTTACTAAACAATCTAAAACAAGACCTAGCAGACCTACTTGCCGTTCTCATAGCCTGAGAACTGGCTATGTTCCTACAGAATGGAGAACAGCAACAGTAATTCCCTTGCACAAAGGGGGGGCATCACATGACCCTGGGAGCTACAGACCCATATGTCTAACTAGCTTCATCTGCAAGGCCATGGAAAGAATTATCATGGACCTTATCAACAAGGACAGAGGCAACCTCCAAATGCTGGACACAATCCAGTTTGGCTTCGTTAAGGGTAGATCATGCTTATTAAACCTGGTGGACTTCTTTGAGAATGTCATCATAGCAATGGACGAAGGTAAGACAGCGCACACAGCCTATCTCAACCTTGTCAAGGCTTTTGACACAATCCCCCACTCTGGCATCACTGAAAATCTCTCCTAGGTGGGGATTAACCCTTACGTCACTAGATGGATAGGCAGTTGACTCGCCGACAGAACACACACTGTCAAAATTGGTGACTCCACCTCCACCAGTAGGCCGTCATCAGTGGAGTACCACAGGGGTCTGCGTTGGGCCCCTCACTGTTTGGCATCTACTTCTCAGAAGTCCAGGCCAAAGAAGACAGCTTCTGGCTCACCAAGTTTGCAGATGTTTGCAAACTGGGAACAATCACTGAGTCCACCAACAATGTCAACATATTAAAAGAAGGGCTAACACAAATTAATTAGTGGTGCCAAAGCCATGGTCTAAAACTAAATGCGAAAATGCGGTATTATTCCCTTTAGCAAAATGGAATTCCCTACAAATTACAATACTGACAGCACCCCCCTGAGTTCCAACCCAGTAGTGGGAGACTTGGGAACACAGGCTGTTAGCAATCTGAACTTCGACCACCAAGTTGCACACTAGTAAGGAAAGCTTTCTACCTAGTGCACTTCATAAACAAGGGCATAGCATCTAGGTCAAGGGATGTTATAACTCTGCTGTACACGACCCTCATCACACCAATAATGCAGTACAATGCACCCTTTTGCATGTACCTCACCAGACACATGCAGTAACTGGAGAGAACTCAGAGATTTGTCACTAACAAAATACAGAGACTCCACACCATGATCAGCTGAAAGCCCTGTCACTTTGCATCTTATAGGCTGCTGACATGTGACTTGTGCCTGGCCTATAGGGCAACCTCCAACCCTGCCCTAATGGAAATGCTGCACATCCATAAGTCAAATTGCACAAGAGTCACTCTATCTTGGGATCTCAACCTAGTCTGTGACATTAACAGAACATGCTGGAGAGACAGATATGTCTCCCAGAGACTGCCGCTTCTCTGGAATAGACTTCCTATTCACGTAAAACAAACCTCCTCAATGAACTATTCAAATGCAACTTACATAATTGGATGGGAGACTTCAAATTCACCCCATTGGGTGGCACCCATGTCCCTCATAGACAGGGGTAGCCACTATTGATCACAGATCCACTCCTTTCATAAATTTGTTCTGCGAACTACCCAAAAAGAACAAATGAAGATACTTGGGATTAACATGGCTAGGCTTGTAAAGGCTCTAGAGCCACTAGCCTAGTAACCTCCTATGAACCTATATGTCAAAATAAGTTAAGAAGGCTTGTAACTAGACAGAGCAAGCGTAATTCAAGAGTTCCTTTAGTTTAGAGGAAGATGAAATGTTTCATTTGCCAGCATTGCATTTAGATTAGAGTAGTCAAGCTTTCCTAAGCCATTTGCTGAAGGACAGAATCAGAAGGCAACCTGATAAGACTATGCAGTCTGAAGCAATGACATGACAAGGGTCCCAGGTAAACTTGCAGACTACAAAGCAATAGAAATTATGGACATGAAAAGTGGTACAAACTCTGCCTACATTCCAGAACTGGTCAGATACGACCTTAACTAACACTAACTACTAAACATTGCACAAACTTACACCAGAGTGTACACACATTATTGACAAACTGCTGCATTAACGTGCAGCTGACAACACTGTATCTTTAAACTGTGAAATGTATGACCTTTCAGTCATTTGTAGCACTTCAGAATAAGAAAGTGATACTCATCGGCATTATCAACTCATCAACTCTCTAATAAGCTGTACCAAACGGCATTAGTAGGATATCTGAATACAGTGAGGAATGCTTTCTTTTTGGATATAGCCACCCTTGGAAGAATGTTTATCCGAGGTCATGCTCACTGCATTTTTGTCAGATTCAAGGTACCGACACAATTAAACTCCATGAAAGAAAATAACACTTACATCAACTGTTCAGTCTGGAAACTATACTAAGACTGTGAAAAAAAAGCAGTACAAAGGCAAAAGGCACCCAGAATCAAAGTGAAGACAAGCCAGTCCTTGAAGTAGGTTAGTGCTGTTATTGTGGAAAAACTAGACCGAAAGTACAGTTGTGTAAGAACTTACCATAACAGAACATGTTGTGCTGATCACTATGGCAGTAGTCCAATCAAGTGTGTGTGTGTGTGTGTGTGTGTGTGTGTGTGTGGTGGTGGTGGGGGGGTATCACTGCTGATGTCCAGCCAGGGTGTCAAAGCTTAACCTTTCCTAGGTCGTACATACATGTAACCTCAGCTCACAAGCGTAGGGATATACAGCTAGACGTATGAGTGTAGATCCTCAGACTATCTCCAAGCCAGTGGCCTAAAGACCCCTGAGACTGTGACCAGTCAGCTAGGAGGAGCCAAGCATGAAGTGATAAGGAGCCCCTCGGTCTTAGGGTGTTGCTGCAGGGCACAAAAAAAAGGAAGAGAAAGATATACACATATTTCTAGAGAAAATGGTGGCCAACCAAGGACAGGAAGGAGGGTGGGAAGGAACACCACACTAGTGATCGGTAGGACATCTACCGTTATGGTAAGTTCTTACACAGCCGTACTATGCCCTGAATGAAATCATTGTTGCAGTATTCCAAACAATTAGGTGATTCCCACAGATGAAGGGAATGTAAGGGGGGTTAGTAAGTTGAATTGTACAAAAGGCCAGACAGGACTAACCTAGCAAATGCCACTGTAGACCATGAAAAGGCATCAATCTTGTAATGTTTAGTGAAGGGAGCAATACCCATGAGTGCCTGCAGTTCTGAGATTCTCCTAGCTGAAGTCAGAGCCCAGTATGAAACTGAGATCCCAGGGAGGGGTGTGGACTTCCGCAGTGGTTTAAAATGCAGAATCCCTTTAAGGAATTGTTTGACCTCAGGTCTGGATATAGCAGGAGGGTTGAGGAGCAGACAGACACAGACAGTGAACAGGTGGGCTTTAATGCAGGAGTACACCAGATTTAAATCCATGAGTTCACACAAGTATTTTAGGATTGAAGGTGCTTCTGATTTGTTGGTCCTGGTTATTCCTACGGCATCAGAAAGAACATCTCTTCCACATGGCTACGTGGGATAATTGAGTAGTAGGTCTCCTTGATTCTTGGGGAACCTTAATTTTGTCTTTGGAAAACTGGTGCCTGAAAGGAATCAGAACCCTATCATCTACAAGCTTAGGTTCAGAAATGACAGTTTGGGATGTAGTAATGATTCTCTTCTGCTGAGTAATGAGGTCCACCTGGTTTGGCAGTTGCAGTGTTTGCCCTTGGCTAGATGAAACAGAAGACGGAGCTAATGTCTTATCCAAAAAAGGGTGATTAGTAAGAGTTTTTTTTTTTTTTTTCTTTTTGGATCTTTAGGAGAATCCTTGGAAGGAGAGGTAGTGCAGAGAAGACATAGAGGAAAGTACAGTTGTGTACACTTACCATAAATGTAGATGTTAGAGTGTATTCACTGTTACACGAAGAACATCTTCCCTGTCCTCTAAAAAGGGGAAGCATCTGTCCCTCAAACAGAAGAGGGGCAATGGTTCCGGATACAAAGATATTTGTTGCTCTCTGAGGCAAACCGATCTATCCTGAGGTGTCTCCCAATGGTGAACAATGTCCAAGAAGACTTGTCTGTTCAGGGTCCATTTCTGAGGGTATTTCAAGGCCCTGCTTAATGTGTCTGCCAATAAGCTGTCCTGTGATGAGATATATATGGCAAGTAGGGACATGTTTTTTTTTGTGTGGCCGGGCTCTCTGTGCTAATCTGCATACAGTAATTGGTATGATCTGGTGCCTCCTTGCTTGTTTATGTACCACATGACTGTCATGTTGTCTGTGAATACTCTAAAAGCACCTTGCTTCTAAACATGCGAGAAGAACTGAAGAGGTTGGATGAGGGCCCTCATCTCTTTCGGGTTGATATGTTCCCTTTGGAATTTTGGCTGCCATCTGCCCTGAACTCAGTGGGTGCCTGTCCACGCTAGTTGGCAGTGCCCTGTGTAGATGCAAATGCCTTGTGAATAGGTTTTTCCTTAAATAACTATTAGTGAAACCATCTCCAGCCCTCTGCTGCTCTAGGAGCAACTCAGTTGCGAGCTGCACAGCATTGCTTTATTGGTTTACCTTAGACTACACAAAGTATAGCTTCCACCCAGTCTCTGGGCTAACAGCACAGTCCGGTCAAATTAACCCATTTCTTTCCCTAAGAAAAAACACAGTAAAGACTATATATACTCTTATAAATAAGAAAAGGGAGTTTTCCATCATCTCTCTAGCCAACCTGATGGACATGGGCATCCTCAGGCAATTTCGCAATTATCTCATGTATACTGACAATTACCTACTCCTGAAACAAACATACTATATGTGTTAGATGTAGCTACACTATGGAACTGGAGGCAAGACTCTGACACACAGACATATCTAATGCCAAAAAAGTTGTCAGTACCCGCACATCGCTTACCACACTTAATAAAGACTTGACACAAACTCACATATGTGGAGGTATTCACTAGTAACTTACAAAAAGCCCAGAGGCCTCCCAAATGCTGCCTATAGAAAACACACACAACAAAGCAAACATCACCCATGACACATAATAACACTCACACCAGTGTCTCAACAAATAAGCCCTTAAGGTTTAACACCATGAAACCAAATGTTTTGGTCATAGGTGACTCCATACTGAAACAAATGGTTGCCGCCCTCACCAGGCTGGATAAGGAGAGGGTTAGCTATCTGGCAGGAGCCAGGATCCATCAGGTCACTCAAGCAATCATGTCACTCGACCGTAAGCATCAGTATGACTCCGTCATAGTCCATGTGGGTGTAAATGACCTGAGACGTACCTCCCTGGAGTGGGTCTATATCACTTCCTCAAAGTGACACTTCCAACGAACAGCATTTAATTGGAAATGCCATTCATCAAATTCCCCTCATGTGGGGAACTGTGCACCCCCCACCCCTCACTAGGTGTTAGTCTAAGGGGACCCAATATCTGTTAGCCTGGGAGGACAACGCTGACAAACGACGCTGCTTTGCCAGAGATGGTCTGCTCTTCTGTCCTCTGGGCTTTCAGATACTGGCAAAGGCATTAGCCACCCCTAACATGCCTTTTTTACGCAAGGTCAAAATAGCCGACCTCCCAAAGTAATATAATCTTCTGTGGATAAACTCAAGGTACTGCTTCTCAATGCTAGGATTCTAAACAAGAAACTGTACTCCCTGGAAGCACTCCTTACCTTGGAAGATGCTGACATCTGTGCAGTCATTGAGACTTGGTTCAAAGACACGGAAACACCCTGGCCATGTAGGGCTACGTGTTCAGACCACAAACTGAATAGGAAAGAACCAAAGGAGGAGGTGTATCCATCTTCATTAAGCATAAGTACACATCAAGACTAGTCAAACAGTATGACTCTCTTGAGCTACTCCATGTTCAATTAACCAATGGCAAAATCCCCTATCGTATTATTGCCAGCTATAGGTTCCCCACAATGAATCAGGAAAAGCAAACCATGTGCCTGGACATGCTGGAGTCAATTACCATGCAGCCAAACACCTTAATCATGGGTGATTTTAATTATCAATTAGGGAACATACATGACCACAAATGTGGTGGCTCAGAGGTTCTTGGACTTTGTCAATGCAAATGTCATGAACAGCTAGTCAGCACACCCACAAGGGGCTCAAATATCCTGGACACAGTGCTCACAAATATGGGGGAGCACTGCACTTCCCCCAGTGTGATGCCCTCCTTGGTAAGATCAGACCATAAATGAGACTCTTTTGAAAAAAATTATATGGCCAAACACCATATCAATCTTACAAATGCTTAAACATTTTCCAAAACAAATTACTCCCTACTAACTGATGCCATAAGAAACTTCAAATCCCCCCTGAACATATAAAACATGGACTCCTATGCAGAGGTGTACACCAACATCCTGTGTAATCACTCAAGCAGTTGCAAAGAATCAGCTGTACTGGACCAGATTCAAACCAGGTCTTGCTGGAAAAATAAGCCATCCTGGTGGATCCCTGGTATAAACAGGCCATACAACAAAAGAAAGAAACTAATGTCCAAAAACAAGAGGGAACTGATTCATCAGAGAAAGAAATCCATCACTTGTCTTAACAAGCACATCAGACATATTCTCAAGTCCTCCAAAGCAAATTATGAAACAAAAACAGCCTCTCTGGCTAAGAAAAATCATAAGGCATTTTTTAACTGCAGGTGAAATCTAAGGGGAATATCCAGCTATGTGCAGAGCTGGTTGTGGATGGCTCCACCCATACTCAACTGGAGAAAATAGGTAACTTGCTAGTTGACACACTTGGATCGAACTTCATACTCTGTCCCCACTGGTCATCAATCAAGATTGTTAAGGGATAAGATCAGCTTATTAAAATGTATATTAATTTCAGTTTCATTAATGATGCTATAATATGATTGTTAAAAAGCAAATATAATTTGTATGTAGGACTGTGGAAAAATACAGCTTCATAAGTTACTGCTGTGCTTTAATTGCATTTTTTGATAAGTAACAAGGAAAAAGTAAGTGTTGTATGAGCAGAGGCATGTTAGCTACTTTAAAAGGAATTTGTTAGCCTGACTCCTCCAGGCTAGGACTGTGTTGTTGCTAGGGAAGGTTTGAAACATCCAAGGTCAGAAAACAAGACCCCTTGAAGCAGGTGGGTCATGTATAGGAAAGTGTTCATGTGAAGTCCGAGGTGCAACTAACACTAGGTAAGACTGCAATCCAAATTGTAGCCTTCTACAGATCCCCCACCATGCCCCAAGATTCTCACTACACCTTTCTAAACATATTGGAAAATATTACAATACAACCAAATACCCTAATACTGGGTGATTTCAACTACCCTGCCATTAACTGGGAAAACTACTCATGTACCAATACCTTTGCCCAACGGTTCTTGGAATTCTTAAATTCCAATGTCCTGGATCAACTAATCCTTAGTCCCACCAGGGGCTCCAATATCCTACACCTGGTCACTACCAACATGGGAAATCGATGCTCCTCACCTATGGTCACCCCCTTGTTGGTCAGGTCTGACCATAAGCTAATCACCCTTGACATCCACATCCCACCCCCCCCCCAGTAAGGAAACCTCCGTAAAAAACTTCTCCAAAGCCAACTTCATGCTACTCAAGTCATAAGTGACAAACTTCATGACACCCATGCAGATGGGAACTCAAAGTTCAACTGCTGAATCTTACAATAAGGCACTGTATGAGCACATCCACTCTTGCATGAATCATGCCATCCCCAATAGAACCAAGATGCTCTTCACCAAAAAAAGGAAGCCAATCTGGTGGTCCCTTGCTATAAATAAACTTTACAACAAAAGGAAGAAACTGTTGCAGAAAAGAGGAAAATCCCGGGATGCAAAAAACTCTCTTACCAGCCTCAGTAAGAAGCTGAGATCCCTCATAAAATCCTCCAAAGCTAGTTATGAAAATAAAATTGCCAAAGATTCCAAAAACAACCACAAGGCATTCTATAGCTATGTCAAGAATCTAAATGGCAATACTCAGAACTGCTCTGAGCTACAACAGAATGGCATTAAATATACTGATCCCAAGGATATTGCTAATATCCTGGCAGATCGATTTAGTGCAAACTTCACCCCCTCTCACCTCCTAAACGGCCCCCATCTCAATACCGAAAGATTGCCAAATTCAATTAATAACGGCCACACAGGTAAAAAATGCACTCTCCAAAGCTAAGAATACAGCATCCATGGGACCAGACAACATCCCAGGCTGTGTACTACATTTATTTATTTATTTTATTTTTATTTTACATTTGCTGACCGGCATAGTCCAACTGGATATATGTCCATTTTCAGTGAAGGCCCAGGGAGAAAAGCTCCACATACCAAAAAGGAGACAGTACATACATCACTGAGTGATAAACTCAGGCAGACAAGTTTAGAAAACTATAGACAAAGAATACAGGCAGATATCAATATACACAATGTGCAGACTTGCATCTGATTGGCAAAGACGTATCAGAAAATGTGAACATAATATACAATCAGCTCTCATAATTCACAATGCTTAGACATTCAAATGCTATGAGGCATAGATACTTGGCTAAACAGTAGGTTGGGTAGCAAGACATGTATTAGTGAAGTTGTTAGTCAGGTTTAGAACAAGAGCACAGCCAATGAGATGTGAGGTATTTTTTGAGTTCTCTTTTAAATCGGGGTAGTGAGGTTTCCTTGGTAATGGTAGTAGGGAGTAGATTCCAGATTTACTGGTTGAGTTGGCAAATATAGCATCGCCTACAGAGTTGTTGGATTTTTGGGTCAGTATCATTAGTTTATCAGCTGAGTGTAATGGCCTGGAGGCACTATGAGGGGTGATAATATTTTTGAGGGCAGGGGTGTTATCAGGTTGATGCGAGTATTTTATGTGCTACTATAAGCTGGTTGAACTGTAGAAGGGTAGGATACTCTAGCCATCCCAGTGTTTTGAGGTTCTGGCAATGGTGGGTCCTAAAAGCCATGCCTGTAGCGAATCTGGCTATATGATTTTAACATTGTGATAATTTGCTGATATCAGTTTTGAATAGGATGGTGAGTACAGGGGAGGCATACATAAGGGTAGAGAGGGGGTGTGATCTTGTAATAGCTAACCTAGCTAGGGGGGTGAGGAAAAGTTTGGCTCTGTACAGGGAGCCAAGTTTTTTGTTGACGGACTTAATAGTGTGATTGACATGTTTATCAAATTTAAGGTTGTTGTCTATTATTACGCCTCGAAGCTTTGTATGGTCATCAGGGGAGATAATGGTGTCATTGCTAGATTTGATGTTGGAGGAAGGAGGAGGACTTCTACAGTTAGGGGAGAAAAGTAGTAGCTTGGTTTTGTTAGGAATCTGAAGTACGCGGCTATTGGCTAGCCATGTTTCTACCATGCTGAAAGTGGTCTGGGTGGGGGTTAGAAGTTATGTAGGAGAGGAGGCAGAGCATATTAGCATTGAGTCATCTGCATATTGGATGCGGGTGGCTCATGGGATGGTGGTGTGCAGATCACTGATAAAGATAGAGAAAAGAAGGGGACCTAGTATGGACCCTTGTGAGACACCTAGGGTTAGAGGAAGTTGGGATGACAGCTTGCTCTACCATAAGACAGCCTGCTGTCTACCGTTTATGTAGGAGTGAAACCATTGTATGTTGGTCTAAACCAATGGTTTGTAGGGTACTGAGCAGTAGCTGATGGTTGACCATATTGAAAGCTTTTAAGAGATCTAGGAAGAGTGCTGAAGATAGCTTGTTGTTGTTGTTGTTACGATGAAGATCAATGACATTAGAGAAAGACAAAAGAGCCATGGTGGTACTATGGACTGGCCTAAAGCCATGCTGAGAGTCGGCGAGCTTTCCGTTTTGAATAAGAAAGTGCATGATTTGTTTGTGTATGCATCTTTCCATGATTTTAGCTAGTGGTGAAAGAAGGGCTATAGGTCTAAAGTTAGATAATTTTGTGGAACTTCCTCCTTTATGGAGAGGTATAACATGATATTTTCCATACTGCTGGGATGGATCCTTCTGAGATGGATCTGTTGATCAGAATAGAAATGGGAAGTGCTATGGCATCAGCTGCTTTTTGAAGATATTCAGCTGGGAGGTGGTCGGCAGCTAGTGTAGTAGGTTTTAGCTTTTTGAGTAAGGTCCGGATCAGGTTGGTAGATACGGTTTGAAAGGTAAAGGTGGGTTGGGTGCTGGGTGGATCAGGGCTAGATGTGCCAGAGCTGGTGTTTGTGTCCAGTGGAGTGAGATGGGTAGCTAGAGAATGGATAGTTTCAGTAAAGAAGAAGTTGAAGCTGTTTGCAATTTCAACAGGGGATTTATCAAGGGCAGCTGATGGCGTAGGAGTGGCAGAACGGCCTGGGTGGAGAAGATTGTTAATACCAGCCCAGAACCTTTGAGGTTTTAGCTGATATTTTTATTGTAGGAGGATGTAGTGATTTTTTTTGTCTAGAATGACAGATTTTTTGGTCTGGTTCCTTAGCTGCTGGTACCTTACTTGGTTCGCAGGGGCTTTGGTAACATGCCACCTGGCCCATGCGTTGTTTCTTAGTTTAATTTTGTTTTTGTTTCTTTAGATAGCCACGGTGCAACCATGGCTTTTGCATGGATGGTACAGGTAGGTGCATGGTGGTTAAGGATAGCCAGAAATTTGGTACTGAAGTACTCAACTGCTTCTTGTAATGGGAGTCGCTTCGAGACATTCCATTTACAAGCTTTGAGTTCTTTTTGGAAGTTGTCAAGGTTAAAGCTCCTGACGTTTCTTATAGTTTTGTAGGTGGGCTGGTTGGGAATGTTGGCTTTGAGCCTAATAATATAGGTAAGACAGTGATCACTTAGATCATCGGGTAATGTACCTGACTTGTACTTTTGGGGGTGGCTGTTAATAAGTATCCAATCAAGGATAATATCTTTGACTCTATTTTTGCTAAATCTGGTGGGGGAGGCAATGATCTGAGTAAACCCATAGTGGTTTAAATGGGTGGAGGGAGTTTCAGAGGAACAGGTGTTCCAATCAATGTTAAAGTCCCCCAAGACAATGGTTTCCTGGGGATAGTTAGAAGCTAGCCAATGTAAGATAATTTCTAGAGTATTATCATTCTTGCCAGGTGGAATATAAATGCAGACAATGTATCTGCATTTATTTTTATTTATTATTAGTTTGGTGATGAGAATTTCTGTATTGCCAAACTGGGGTGGCTGTTGGGTGTCAATTGTTATTGTTAGGGTAGACTTGTATAGTACAGCTACCCCGCCACTTTTCCTGGAGATCCGGTCCAGTCTAAGGATGTTGTACTGTGGGGGGGGGGGGGTTATTTCGTTATCTTTGGTTATTGGTTTGAGCCAGGTTTCTGTGAGGCAGAGGATATCAGGGGAGTGAACAGCTAAGAGTCCATGTAGGCTATGGATCTTGTTGTTTAGGCTTCTGATGTTGAGATGACATGCCAGAAATGAGTTTGGAAGTCTATCAATCTGGGTAGTACACATTGGGTTGTTAGATGGTGTGCTTGGGTCTACTGTTGTGGATGGGCCAGGGTAGGGGTGGATGTCTCCATCCTTCATAAGATTAATTTTTAAGTTGCTTATGAGTCTTAAAAATGAATGTTTTTTTCATAGCTTTTGGTTTTTAAGCTAATGCAGTGGTATTTAGTTGGGTGATGGTAACTGAGGGGTGATGAATTAGGAGAGGGGGGTGGTTATGTGGTGGATAAACTTATTAAATGCTGGGTTGTTGTCTGTTTGAGAGTTTGGGTATTGGATTTCAAGATGCTGTACATATTCATAGGATCTTAGGTGATAATGAATGAATAGCAGGGATACTTAGGGTAGCAGAATTAGTGTTTTGAGCTGTAGTCATAGTAAATTACTAGGGTAGGGTCTGTATTGAGTGTATGTGGTGGATAAAAGATTAGAGAGAATAGAATAGCTATGGGTGGGTTAATATGGATAGAGGGTGTATTATTGTGCTAGGGGTTTTGCTGGGTTCTAGAAGCATGTGTAGTTGGTTAGCTAATTAAGGAGGTGTGTCAGTGGTATTATAAACATAGTACTACCAGGGGTGGGTGGGATATGGGGGCAGGGCAGGGCGGAGCTAGCAGAGCTAAACCAGTAAAGCAGATGCCTAGGGGCAGCATGTGCAGGTATGAGTTACAAGCATGCTTTTTTGTTTTTTTTATATGCCCAATACTCTGTTCCAGGCCCTACTGTTAAAAACTACACAGTTCCCTGCCTGCTTCTCAATTTACAATGCAGACAGCCTGTTTTCCCATTCCCTTTTGTATCACGCTTGTTTCACTTAGTCTATTGAGAAATGCACTGTTTGGAGGTGCAGAGCACACTACGCTCGTCTGTTGAACAGTAGAAAGCACGCTCATCTGTTGAACAGTAGAAAGCACGCTGTTTTTAACTTAATTGGGGAATGAAGAAGGCTACAGGAAAGTCTAACCCTTCCAACCTAATGCTTATCAGCATAAACAGAATTACAAGCAGAAGTTATGGGGACATTCACCACTACTTTTTCGGACCCAGTTTGTTAGGTTTACAGGTGGCAAGGTATTTAAGTGGCTATTGACCTTATTAAAACAAGTTCCGCGGTGGGGAAAGCCTTCCGTACTTATAGTTTTACAAGCCTTTCAGGGGGAGGTGAGGTACGAACACCTAGAGAGGGGATATGATTATTAGTACTATACCAAAAACAGAGTTAATCATTCAAGCATTCAGTATACATGATTATAACACAAGTCCACATGCACCTTTTAGTATCAGCAAACAGCATTACTCTTTCTTATATATCTGCCTTAAGGGCTCAGTTAATATTCATTATTTCTGTCTCTTATCAATGCTACACTACTTGTTCATTATTTCTGTCTCTTATCATTGCTACACTACCCAGGACAGACCACTAAATCAATGAAAACGACAATAAATGGATACAATATCAACAGCAGTTTCAGAGTAATTTGTAGCAGCCGGTACCAATAAACATGCCTTAATTCATCAAGGTTTCAGTTTGCGAGTAAATGCAGTTTGCGAGTAAATGCAGTTAACACTTAGTACACTGAGCTCAGATAAAGAAACAAGAATTAAATACATAAGTATGTGAAAATACCTCAACCGACTAGGACCTGATGCACTGGTTAATTTGAAAATGGTTGGTCAGGTAAGTGATTATGTAACATCTGATTACTTGAGAGAGGGGGGAGGTGAAGGGCTGAACCAGGCTAAACCAGTAAAGCAGATGTTTAGAGGCAGCATGTGCAGGTATGAGTTACAATTACACTTTTTTGTTTCTTTTTATATGCCCAATACTCTGTTCCAATTCCTACTGTTAAAAACTACACAGTTCCCTGCCTGCTTCTCAATTTACAATGCAGAGAGCCCGTTTTCCAATTCCCTTTTGTATCATGCTTGTTTCACTTAGTTTATTGAGAAATGCACTGTTTGGAGGTGCACAGCACACTACGCGCGTCTGCTGAACAGTAGAAAGTAAGCTGTTTTTACCTTAATTGGGGAAGAAAGAAGGCTACAGGAAAGTCTAACCCTTCCAACCTAATGCTTATCAGCATAAACAGAGTTACAAGCGGGAGTTATGGGGACATTCACCAGTGCTTTTTTGGACCCAGTTTGTTAGGTTTACAGGTGGCAAGGTATTTAAGTGGATATTAACCTTATTAAAACAAGTTTCGTGGTGGGGAAAGTCTTCCGTACATATGCTTTTACAAGCCTTTCATGGGGAGGTGAGGTAGGAACACCTTATTAAAACAAGTTCCGTGGTGGTGAACGTCTTCCGTACTTATGCTTTTATAAGCCTTTCAGGGTGAGGTGAGGTAGGAGCACCTTATTAAAAGAAGTTCCGTGGTGGGGAAAGTCTTCTGTACTAATGCTTTTACAAGCCTTTCAGGGGGAGGTGAGGTAAGAACACCTCAACTGACTGGGACCTGATGCACTGGTTAAATACATGAACTACAAAATGAACTGGCACCTCAACTAAGTATCATGTTTAATCACAGCCTCACCTTGGGCTTCATGCCCACTCAGTGGTGCACAGCTAGTTATCCCACTCCACAAGGGGGGATCCACCTTGGATCCCGGGAACTACTGCCTCATCAGTCTGACGAGCCTGATCTGCAAGGCCGTGGAACGTATTATCATGGAACTTATAAACAAAGACATTGGCAATCTTCAAACACTGGACCCCACACAGTTTGGGTTCGTGAAGGGCCGATCATGTCTCCTGAACCTGATTGACTTCTTTGAATCAGTCTCCAGAGCTGTGGACAAGGGTAAGGTGGTCCACACAGCCTATCTGGACCTCGCCAAGGCCTTCAACACCATCCCCCACTCTGGAATCATAGATAAACTTACTAAGCTGGGCATTAATCCCTACATTACTCAATGGGTTGCCAACTGGCTTACTGACAGAACCCACACTGTAAAAGTAGCCAACTCCAAATCCAGCTCCAGACAAGTGACAAGTGGAGTACCTCAGGGTTCAGTCCTGGGACCACTCTTGTTTGGCATCTATCTCTCTGAAGTATAGGCCAACACTAAGGGACTCTGGCTAACAAAGTTCACAGATGACTGCAAACTGGGAGCCATTATTGAATCCCCAAATGATGTGGATATTCTACAAAAGGGCCTTTACAGAAACAGATGCTTGGTGCCCGAGCCATGGGCTCAAGCTCAATGCCAAGAAATGTATAGTTATCCCCTCTGAGAAAAAAACATGTACCCGTGAATTACCACATAGGTGGCAGTACACTAAACACTGAAAGTGTGATGAGAGACTTAGGGACACAGGTGGACAGTGGCCTCACCTTCGATAACCACATCGCCACAACAGTCAGGAAATCCTTTTATGTGGCACACCTCATCACTAAGGGCTTTTCATCCAGAAAAAAGGATGTCATTGCCCCACTGTACTCATCCCTCATTAGACCCATTATAGAATACAATGCCCAGTTTGGTATGTACCACTCAAGACATCTGCAACAACTGGAAAGGCCGCAGAAATACCTCACTAAAAGAATCACAGGCCCAAAGCAGATGCTCTATGCTGACCGCCTAAAGAAACTCTACCTATACTCTGTCACATATCTTCTACGCAGAGGTGATCTCTGCTTAACATACAAGGCCATGTCAAATCCAGAGCTGTTGGACATGCTACACTTAAAGAATTCCCAATCCCTCAGAGTCACACGCTCCAGGGATCTAAAGCTTGTCATCACAATGAACAAAACATGCAGGAGGGATAGGTTCCTGATCTAGAGACTCCCCAGACTCTGGAACAGACTGCCCATACATGTCAAGCAGAGTGCCTCTTTGGCCCTCTTCAAAAGGAACCTTGATGATTGGATGGGAGATAGGACATTCACCCCGGGGATTACTTCAGTCGCCCTGCTAGACAGGGGTCCAGGGAATTAAATACTGTGGGAAGAAATAGCCATGGAATTGTTATGGCTAAGCTTGTATAGGCCCTAGGGCCGATAGCCTAGTACCAACCTATGAACCTATGAAAATAACAAGGGATGAGAATATTTGCAAAGTCATTGATTTGTTAGTCACTGAAAAGATAAAGAGTTGCATGATTGGTTTGATAAGAAAAGTGCATAAAGATGCAGTATTTCTCTGTCCAGAGAGAATGATTTACCAACTGCTATGAAGACGGTCTCCCAGCGCTGTAAATAAAAATTTCTGTTTGCACATCCTGAAGTGTTGTTCCTGACTGAAGGCATATAAGGTAATGTTTTAATGTTATTTATTTATGACTATAACAAGGTATACCTGCCACCATTCCTCAGCCTATTACCTTAAGACAGCAGGTAATCACTGCGCTCTCTAAGGCCAAAAACTCAGCACAAATGGGAACAGACATCACATTTTGCCTCTTAAAAAAATTAAAACATGAACTAGCAGCCCCACTTGAAACACTGTTTAACTGTAGCCTCCTAACTGGCATTCAGGCAGAATGGAGGACTGCAACAGTCATCCTTCTGCACAAGGGGAACCATCAACCAACCCTGGGAATTACAGACCCATAAGCCTGACTAGCTTAATTTTAAAGGCCATGGAAGGAATCACTATGGACCTATCAACAAGGTCATAGGTAATTTCCAGACTCTGGACCCAACCCAGTTTGGATCTGTCAAGGTTAGATCATGTCTGCTAAACCTGGCTGACTTCTTTGAGAAAGTCACCAAGGCCATGGACAAGGCAAAGACTGTGCATACCACCTGTCTTAGCCTGTCCAAGGCATCTGACACAATTTCCCAATCAGGTACTATTCAGAATCTCACTCAACTAGGAATTAACCACTATGTCACCAGATGGATAGCCAAACGGTTAACTGACAGGATCCACACTTGGTGAATTCCCATCTAGCAAAAGGCCAGTCACCAGTGGTGTACAACAAGGTTTTGTGCTGAGCCCTTTACTATTCGGAATTTCTCAGAGGTCCTGACAAACACAGACGGCTTGTGGCTGACAACTGCAAACTGGGAGCTATCATTGGGTCCCTCAACAATATCAATGTACTGCAGAAAGGATTAACACAGACTAATGACTGGTGCCAAAGACACAGAGGCCAAACGCAACAAAATACATAATTATTCCCTTTGGGAAAGCTAACACCCCTGCCAATTACAATACTGACAGCACACCCCCTAAGAGTTGACCCAGTGGTATGAGTCCTGGGTACTAAGATTGATAGCAATCAGAACTTTGACTACTGTGTATCTACAGTGGTGAGGAAGGCCTTCTATGTGGCACATCTCATAAGTAAAGGCATGGCATCTAGATCTAAGGAAGTTACAATTCCATTGCACTCGGCCTTCAGCATACCACCCTGTTGCAAGTACCTCACCAGACACTTGCAAGAGCTGGAGAGACCAATGAGGTTTCTCACCAAGAGAATACAGGGTACACAAAACATATCATGTGTGGAAAGATTGAAAGCCCTATCACTGTATTCTGTATCCTACAAGCTACTGAGCTGATCTGTGTCTAGCTTGCAGGGGAGTCTCTGACTCGGCCTTAATGGGAATGTTACTCATTCATAAATCAAACTGTACTAGAATCAATCACTCTAGGGATCTTAACCTAACCTTGGATATGAACAAATCATGTTGAAGAGAGAGATACATCTCCCAGACACTACCCATCCTCTGGAACAAGCTCTCCATTCACGTGAAGCAGGGTCCTTCCCTGACCCTCTTCAAGAGTAACCTGGATCAATGGATGGGTAATCATAAATTCACTCCTGGGGTCACCTGCATATACTTCATGAACAGAGATATTTGGTATTAGTGTTGTACCTTCAAAACTTTGCTCACATAAGTATCGAAAATAGGGGTAACTCCAGGTAAATATAGCTAGGCTTCTAACGGCTCTTGGGCCATTACTTAGTAACCACCTATGAACCTATTAACATAATATCTGAATAATTAATCTCAACTTTAGAATATGCAAATGTGAATTAAAAAACAGTTGTACTTTGCGAATAATGAAATAAAATGTAATCAACTGTCTTCACTACTGTTCCAAATCACAAAAATATCATCAAGGAACCTTCAATATGTCACTATACGATCCATAAAATGTGTCACTATACGATCCATAAAATATGAGTTCAACACATATTACTATTCCCACAGCAACATAACTATCTTAGCACAGATGGGGGCACAAGCCGCCCCCCACTGCAACCCCAGTCAATCTCATTAAGTAACTTCTCCCCTTCCCTTTCGTTATAATCAGTCCTGGCAATTTCAGACCACTCCTATCCAACAGCTCTAAACGTTTAATACACATTCACACATTGCTAAAGACTCATGGGATTTTATGGGTTGTAATAAAGAAGTTTTTTTTTTACAAGGAGCGCTTCTTAGTCACCACAGATATGGTAGACTTGTTTATATGCATATCCTATGAAACAGGACTAAAGTGGTTGTATGACATACTAGCGAAGCAAAGTAGCTTAACAAATAATGAGATGAACATGATTGCCAGTTCTGTTGAGCTCATATTAAAAAAACAATATGCTGTAGTATGTTGCCAGACTCATGTTCCTTCACTACTGTGTGCATTCTACATACAGCTGCCATGTACAGGAACTGTGCTCGCCTTGAAGACTGTTCTGCCCAACCGTAATATTTCAGGGATGTAGACAAACATGTTCACGTTGGACTTAGTTTCTTCTGCATCTCATTCCAAGTACAACAGCTGTGTTCTTCTCTCAGCAAATTTTCTGTCTCTTTCCATTATTGAGCTGTCAGTAACCACAGCAAAACAATGAAATATACCATGAAGTATTTCTTAGCTGTTTACAATGTAGACTATACCATGCTTCTCTCATTTCACAACACAAAACTGCAAAAGTGTTTCAAAACTAAGAACAGTTAGAGTGGTATATCTAAACCTGTACTCATACGAATACCATAGCAAACTACTATATAGACGCCAGATGTGCTTTCCACTATTATACAGATTCTTGATATGCCTTCCAGCTCAAGAATTGTGTGCCTGACAGTCTAGACAGAGAAACTGCCTCCTCTCTGCCTCTGGTATATAGTGCAGAGGCCATTTTTGAATCTGTCAGCAAAAGTCATACCTTCTGCCAGATTCCCTTCAGAAGTTTGAAGTTTCAAAACTTCGAACTTCAAAAGGCTGAGACCATAAAACTTCAAAAGTTTTGAATGGAGATCACTGTACAGCACGGAACAAAATATTTACCATTTTTCTTACCATAGTGTGATCTTGGAGTTTTTTTATTAGGTTTTACAACTTTCCAAACTTCGATCTTATGGTGTCAGATGTTTGAAGTTCAAAGTTTTGAAACTTTGAACTTCTGAAGTAAATCCCTTCGGCTATATCACAGGAGGCTGAAACAGCTGACATATATACCACTACTGAAGACTAGCTAACAGGACGATCAGAGAAAGTTATTTGAGCCAAGTCAGTTTTACACAAGCTCCAAATGATGCAAGTATAGCTGTCTGATGAGGAAACCTGTTCCAAACAGCATTACAAACAGGTCTGTAAAAGACTTTCTGCTATCTTTTAATTCTATAAAATGTATCAGAACATCTGTTGGGAGATCAGGGTTAATGGTTGTAACTAGATTCTAAGCCAAAAAGCAGTTTCTTACTCTAAAGTAACAGCCTCAACTGCATAGACTAGAAATGGGTCCACTATACTTGGGGACTAAAGTTTAGAATCAAGCTATTTGAGTCACCATACAACATTCAAGGATTAGACTGTTCCTGTCATCCCAAGAGAATGTTGGGGATCAGGAAAAGATGTGAGGGGAGCTCTGCAATTAGCCCTGATTAACTTACTTAAAAATGTATCAACTGCCAACTCCCTTTGGCCATACTTAACTCAGCCCAACCACATGAGTGCTATGCCTTCTTGAACAACAAACTGGTCACTCGTTAGTCTCTCTCACAAGTGAAAGAGCTTGCTTATGATGATGTTTCATATCTTGAGCCACATAAAGGGACTGATGCTGTCCCTGAGGCTGTCAATGTGAACTGACACCAGAAACATCTGGGAAGAAACTGGATCCCTACAGCATTGTGAACATCTGCTACAGTGGATGGAATACTTTGGCACACCCTTCTACACCCCCTCATGGAACTCTTCTTAAAAAATGATAACCATCCAGAATAATGCTGCACACACCCCTTCTGGCCACACACAGTATCCCACAATTTTTATTTTATTTATTTAACATTTGTTGACCGGGAAAGTCCGACTAGGTTCCACAGATCCTGTTTTCAGCGGAGGCCCGGGGAGAAACACTCCAGAAGCATGTCTTTAGAATGTGGGAGGAAACCGGAGTACCTGGAGGAAACCCACGCGAACGCAGGGAGAACATGCAAACTCCACACAGAAGGCACCCCAGCCGAGAATCGAACCGGCGAACCTCTTGCTGTGAGGCGACAGCATTAACCGCTGCACCACCATCTACATGAAAACATGCTGACAAGTTTATACGGCAGAAAACTTTCAGTTTGTTTATATGAGGTTCTAGTGCTGCATTGGTAGCAGCTAAACTGCCATAAGTAAGGGAAATGAAAGGAAGGAATAAGGCAGCCATTACAGAAAGCCTTCCTGAAGGCAAACAGATATTGCAAGCGTTCGCATATCTGTGGTATCATAACTGAAGGGCGCACACACACACACACACACACACACACAAAAGGCAGACCTGATGCTTATCTCTTAGCAGTGTCAGAGGCTGAAGAATAGCTCTTCCTCATTTTCCCTGAAGGACACTTATCTCTGTATGGATATCCAAATTACTGCTCTTGGCAAAGGTATTCACTGCTGATCAGTTGGTTGTGGCAAATGCATCTGACAAGGACACATTTCTGAAACAAGGCCTAGAAGCAACCACTCTTCTGGTATAGTAGCTTGTTACTGGTTGGCCAAAGGTCTTTTCATCTTCTACTGAAAAAAGACCACGCAAAGGACAATTGGTATGGATAAATTTGATCTCTAACTGCAACCCTCTCCATGAAAGAAGCAAACAAGATTAAAAGGTGGTCTGTCATTCAACATTCCTGGATATGAAAGGGGTAAAAACAGGACTGATGGTTAACAGCCATACCGATACAATCACCTGATATCCACAACTAAATAATCTAACCCCACTGCTTTCCTATCAGTACCTCAGTTAATTCCAAAACAACTACTCTGTCTAACTCCAATTCCTATTTTCACTGTACGAGACTTTCTCTGTTAATCTTTCACTAATACTCTTTCTTCCTACTAATTTCCCTCAACTCTCCTCTCCCTTCTCCTGTTGCCTCTTTGTCCTTTCTGTTCTTCTCTCATACTGTAACTCCAATACAAACCATGACCTCATCTGTTAATCTAACAACTCCACTAGCACCTTCCTCCTCCTCCCTTCCCCCTTAATGTCAGTACTTCACACTTTCACCTTCCTTACTCTGCTCATTCTAACCACTTCACTATATAGTCAATCACTGGTGCACAGTAATACATTTCATCTAATACCATCAACTACCAGTCTACAAACCCAATAAAAATTCAATTGTGTAAAAATAATGCAATGTGGACCTACCTTCAACGAATAGCAACTAGCAGCCACAATTCAAATATTTCCAAAACTATACTACCACCTATTAAATAGGTTCATAGGCTCATAGGTAGGTACTAGGCTATTGGCCCTAGGGCCTATATAAGCCTAGCCAAACGGTACCCTGGCTTTTGCCACCCAAGAAAATTATTTTCCTGTGCCCCTGTCAAGCAGAGCCACAGAAGTAATCCCCGGGGTGAATTTCCTATCTCCCATCCAATCATCAAGATTTTTCTTGAAGAGTGCTAATGAGAAGCTTTGTTTGATATAGACAGGTAGTTTGTTCCAGAGTATGGGAAGTCTCTGGGACAGGAATCTATCCCTCCAGCATGTTCTGTTTATTGTGGTGACAAGGTTTAGGTCCCTAGAGCGTGTAGCTCAGAGGGATTGGGATTTCTTTACATGGAGCATGTCCAACAGCTCTGGGTTTGACATAGCTTTGTATGTTAGGCAGAGACTGCCTCTGAGTAGGCGATATGCGACAGAGTAAAGCTGGAGTTTTTTGAGACGGTCTGCATAGGGCATCTGTTTGAGGCCGGTAATCCTCTTTGTGAGGTATTTCTGTGGCCTTTTCAGTTGTTGTAGATGTCTTGTGAGGTACATACCAAAAGGGGCATTGTACTCTATAATGGGTCTAATGAGTGATGAGTAGAGGGGAACAATGACCTCTTTTTTACTGGATGAGAAACCTTTTGTGATGAGGTGTGCCACGTAGAAGGATTTCCTGACTACTATGGCGATGTGATTATCAAAGGAGAGACTACTGTCCACCTGTGTCCCAAGGTCTCTTATCACACTTTCGGTGTTAAGTAGACTACTGCCTATGTGGTAGTTCATGGGTACAGAGTTTTTACCAAAAGGGATGACAATGCACTTTTTGGCACTGAGCTTAAGGCCATGGCTTTGACACCAGGCATCTGTCTCAGTGAGGCCCTTTTGTAGGATGTCCACATCGTTACGAGTTTTGATTATGGCTCCTAGTTTGCAGTCATCTGCAAACTTTGTTAGCCAAAGACCTTCTTTGTTAGCCTGTACTTCAGAGAAGTAGATAACAAACAGGAGAGGACCCAGGACTGAACCCTGTGGTACTCCACTTGTCACTGGTCTGAAGTTGGATTTAGAGTCTGCTACTTTCACAGTGTGGGTTCTGTCAGTGAGCCAGTTGGCAACCCATCTTGGGACGTAGGGATTTATACCTAGTTTAGTGAGTTTATCTATAATTCCAGAGTGAGGGATGGTGTTGAAAGCCTTGGTGAGATCTAGATAGGCTGTGTGAACCACCTTACCCTCATCTATGGCTTTGGTGACCGCTTCAAAGAAGTCTATCAGGTTTAGGAGACATGATCTGCCTTTTACAAACCCGAACTGGGTAGGGTCCAGAGTTTGGAGATTACCAATGTCATTGTTTATAAGTTCCATGATGATACGTTCCATAGCCTTGCAGGCCAGGCTCGTCAGGGAAAGGGAACAAAATGTGCTATTTTATACACCTGTCCTTCCTTAAGTTATGTATCTCCTGGTACATAAACCTCAATCTTTGTCCAAGTGTAATTCGGACTAAATCTTCCTAATCCTCTCGCAGCAATCACTTTACAACAATTGCTCCTTTTAACTCCAAAAGCAAAAGAAACAGTAAACACAAGGGAAACCTGGATTCAAGAACACAATTTCAACATTCTTGAAGTTCCTGAAACTTGGATTAAACACATTTATCCTTCATCCAATCTAAATAATATCTATTACATCTACTTGAATAACGATCCATGCCCTATGTTAGGAGGAGACTCAATGTCACTCATTAAAGAGGACTCTAAGCTACCCCCCCACACTGGTGAGTAAGTCCTTACATGAAAACTCCACTAACTGGAGATTAGCTTCTTTCACTACTAGTCATGCCAACATTTTTGTATCTATTCTTTACAGCTAACTATTAAGTGTAGGAGGGAGGAAGCACGATCTATAAATACATTACTGATACCAGACCAGAGAATACTTGCAAAACATAAGGGATGTCCATCTGCCAAAGTAGCCCAAAAAAGGGAGACTGTTGAAAACAAACAGTCTTCCATGAAGGGTATAAAAGGAAGACAGACCTCAGTAACAGATTTATGAATCTACAGCTCAAGAGTGGAAAGGTAAAAGAATGGGAAGGAAGAATACATATTTACATAAAGGCAATATTACATTAAGCAGTGCACCATTCAATGTGGCAGATTGTGCAAGAACATCATAACTGAACCTATAAGAATGGGGGAAAAACAGTGAAAGTTCTGTGCTGTCACAACAAACAAGAACTACACAAAGAGAAGCTTGTCCATAACATGGAAGCCTGAACATGTATGGAGGAAAGGGAAAACAGGACATCAGATCCATCTGCTCGTGACCAAACCCCTAGAGTTTCAGGGTGAAGACAGTGCTAAGAATAACATAAGAACACAGAGTCTATCGGGGTACACAAAAATAAATGAAGAACCTTACGGCTGCTTCAATGTTACGGGAGATGCTGGAAAAATATTTAAAAAAAATCCGACCACAGGAATTGCATGAAGAGTGTTAGAATACTGTAACCAATGTCATCCCTTAACTGTAGTGACTTTTGTGAAGAATACACAGATCAAATATCACCAGCTCAAGCACACAAATGCACACCAGCATCTCAACTAACCTGTCACTCAGCCTTGGGACCTGGACAGTCCTTACATTGCTAAAGTACAAACTACACCTACAATATCGGAGTTGTGTGAAAGGACAGGACCCTGTTGACTCTGACAATGAGCCCAGTTCAATATTCAAACCTATTATTCCAAATGAATAAGACGTAGCATAAGATTCAAGCCAACTGTCTGGCAGTTACCGCAGATGATTAAGGCTATGAGCCATTAATGAGCTACTTCCTCTGGTACAGGGTTTGATTCTGTCAGCCTTCACTTGCATGCTGTGTGGTGCTAAACAAATCAGTTAAGTAAACTCTGCTTTTGGGCAATGAGGAATTTGATCTTCTGGACTGCATACCTAGTAACTACCTATAAACGTATGACCCTACAGCTTTGCTAGACTGCAGAGCACGTCATGCTTGTAATTCAATTACCCATTAATATCTGACAGACAGTGTAAGATATGTGCCTACTGGTAATGAGTTTGCCTGCTACTGAACATTACTATTTCTCTTTTCACATGATATCGGAGACATGGGGTAATATATAATCTTGATGTCTGTAACTCCATACACACCCCAGGCTTCGTAATTCAGTTAGTCTGATAACTCTGAGATGTAATGCAACATGTACGTTTACTGACTATAAAGGTCTGGGCATAACTGCACTTAATGCAAATGCCCCAAACAATGGAAATGTAGGGCAAGTTATACACTTGCTGCTGCTACAAGGACCACACACATTTCATCACTATAATTCAAATACGTCACAATGTCTGAAAAGTAGGGTAACATAAGATCCATTTCTTTGAGTGTGAGTGCAACACAGGCTTACAACTTCCAAGGCCATACACTGTTCTGTACTTATAATTCTAATGCTCAAGAGAAATTGGAGGTTTACAGCCAAATATGAAGCTGCTGGCCATAAGGCTATTCACAATTCCTTACTCATAATTCAGTTATCCTGTACCATCTGAGAGGCAAGGTATAACATGGACCTGCTGTTTCAGAGTTATACTCAATTCAACTTTGGTTGTCCAATCTGCCCTCAAAACAAAAGGGCAATGCTGATGCTGGGGTCAAAGAGGTCAGCCCTAGCTAAAAAACTCGTACTGGTGTCTTGCAGCTCAAACCAGAGTGACAGACCTCTGCACCAAAACACCTTTGGTACAAAACAATATACAGGGCTGAAGGAAGACTGACCCAGTGGGGGGTGGGTTGCAACATCTGAACTATTCAGAGCCAGAAGGGGGAAGTTGATAATAAATGAAAGGGTCAGTACTAAAGGCCTCA
>NC_056737.1:920531533-920534033 GCF_019279795.1 Protopterus annectens | reverse complement strand
ATAAGTTAGAGTAATTTTTTATATAAAGTTACTCTAAAAAAATTTTAAATAACACGAAGGAATGCAACAATATTGGGTTATGTTTTGATGTTAGTTATGCTTTGTATGTATTCTGGGTTCTTTGAACTGGATGGTTAAGTATTTTATTGTGTCTATTGTATTAGGATCACGGGTTAATAACAGAAAGGGATGTTTATGTTTTTAATTATAAAGGATTTATGTTGTTATTTTTATTTCTTTAACACTTACTTTGGTTTTAGGGTGGTAAATGTTTATATAGTTAAAATACTGGGTGTGTATATCTTTAAATGAATGCTGCTGCTTTGTTTATTTAAATCTGGGTTTTTGCCTATATGAATAACACACTGATGACGCTTTAGGTGAAACCGGTCACCGGTCTGAGTTTGGGCAGGCTTGCCTGAATAAACTTCTTCATACCATTGCTGTTTGCTATTTTTGTTGCCGTGGAGTACTGGAGTGGTTTTTGGGGAATTATTTATTTCGTGCACCCACTTGTACGTTCATGTGCACCCATTACTTGGGACTTGTGTGTATATATATATATATATATATATATATATATATATGTATAAAAGATATACATATATGTATATGTATAATATATACATGTGTGTGTATGTATATATATATATATACATATATATCTATATTTATATATATACATATATGTCTGTATATATATATATATATATATATGTGTGTGTGTGTGTGTATATATATATATATATATATATATATATATATATAGTGTGTATATAAAATAAAAAGTCTTGGTACTAAAAGAAACGTAATTTATTTAAACAAAGAAATAACACGTTTTCGCTTCTGAAATACAGGAGCTTCTTCAGCTTACCAGTACACAACAGTTCACTTCTTTTAACCTGTTAGTGATCAGGTGGTTGATTAGAACATTCAAAAATTTAAAAATTTAAAGGTGAAGTACCTGCTTGTGCAGGCAGCAACATTAGCGTGAACGTTGATGTTAGCACTCTTGTGGCCATAACCACATGCATACAACCATGATTGAATTATGTTTAAAAGTTGAACATTTACAAATATAGAAAAATCAATTGTCAACGGTGATGTTAGCAATGAAATTGTATAATATATAGAATTAAATCAGTGTAAAATGTTCACAGATTTGATCTGCATAGTTAAAAATGCTTGATTAAAAGTTAAAAATTGAAAATTAAAATCAACTTAGACAATATAGACAATTTATTGTCAACTCTAACTGACAGTGAGGACTTGCTTGACCTATACACATTAAAATTCGTGATTCGGTCTAGTGGATGCTGTTAGTTGTCAAACTAGTGGCAAAATAGATTTATTTGTGAATGTGATTTGGGATTACTGAGTCGGCAGGATTAATTCTTGATTCAGAATTAAAGGGGTATGAAATGTTAAACATTCCTCTTCTTAACCTATGTCATGTTGACTTCCGTGCCATAAAAATCTGGACTGGAATTTATTTTCTTATGAGAACGGTCATAGTTAGATTAAATATATAAAATTGTAGAGAAAATTAGTGTCACATGCCTACAGCCGTAATAATGTTGGAACATTGCTTAGGCTTAGTGTGATATCTTAAAAGTATTGTATTAGCTACAAGTTTACCTTAGATAACTCCTGTATTTTAACATACAGGCTATATTACAGCTGTCGTTTAAACCCGGGTATGAGAAGGCATCTAGTTGTAATTGCCATTCTAATTCACGGGTTTCTAACAATAATGCCTGAGGTCCTCCCCTTTTGTCACAGATTACCTGGTCTATGCCCATGAATTTAAAACTGTGGCCATGATTGTCCCATATATGTTTTGAAAGGGCATTATCAGTCTTGTTGTTCCTGATAAGCGGTCCCTGAACCGACGGTCGGTCTTTCCAACATAGAATGCATCACAGCATTCACAAAAGGCTATATACACAATGGATTTAGTGTTGCAACTGATTTTATGATTGATGGTGTACTTCTTATTACCAATACTGAAGGAGTTCCCTATTCTTAAATGTGTACACCATTTGCAACAACCACAGGAAAAAGTGCCGTTTGATCTTGACATGAAGTCTGTAGAATGATTTCTTTGTAGTAAATCCTTCAAGTTGGAACCTTTTTTGAAGGTAAACCGTGGAGTCTTGCCCAGTCTGTCATGTAATCCAGCGTTGGTAATAAAATACCAGTTCTTGCGGATTATGGAACAAAGAAGACTTGACTGTAAATTAAATGGAGAGACAAAGGCTATAGAAAAATTGGTGTCACAGTGGTTGAAGAGGGTTGCCATATTGTTAGCCTCCCCTGAAGATGGATTGTCATTAAATTGAGTGGTGTTCACCTCATTGCTTTCATGCACCTTTGCTTGAAGTAAAGGTAAATAAAAACCTTCACTTCGTTTTGATGATACTTCCTCTGTCAGGTCGAGGATTAGTTCCACTGGGTATCCACGGCTTCCAAACATGTCCGCAAGAAGTGAGCATTCCTG